>NC_061121.1:155830104-155836122 GCF_002878395.1 Capsicum annuum | reverse complement strand
GTTTTGTTATGATAAATATTTCTATGTTGATTTCCGTTTTAATCATGGGTAGCTAAGTTTATTTGTTAGGGTTATGGAAACCTTGTAGTATACTCTCTATTACTATGGGTTTGTGAATTTATGATGTGTAATCCACTTATATCATTACTCTCTTCATATTGATTGAATTCTCGTGGTTGCAAACATAGGGAATATGCCATTATAGCAATAACTTGTTCGATAGAAAAGTTGCTGTTTGGAAAAGAGAGTGTGACAAGAAAATAGGGTTTCCAACCCCTATTTTACACGTTAATACCCTAGCAGGATTAACATCTTGGAGAGTTCGTACAATTTGTTGTACACTTTGGATTCGAGAGAACTAAGGTGAATAAATCCTTGATGGTTGAAAAACACTTGGATTTAGAATTAGAATACGTCTCTCTATAAGTGCATGCATGTATAAAATCCGTATTACTCATAGTTAATAGAGAAGTTGAAGCTACAAAGTGGACATAACCCTAACTTGTCATTCTCTGTGATCAAATACAATTACATATATCATCTCATCGTTACACTGATAATATTATTGTGCACTTAAACTAAACCCCCCTTATCTTGGAACCTTCGATTAATAGTCTAATAATAATCGCTATACTTAGTAACCATAGTATTCCCTGTGGGATTCAACAAACAACCCAATTGGGTTCTATATTTGACAGCGACCGCTTACACTTTCTAACGAGAGTTGTAATTTGGGTGTATCATGTGTGTGTATATATTGTCCTTCTGTGTTCTGCCTGTATGTGTTATATTGTATACTTGTGATCCTTTCTGGTTTGTTGCAATATTTGTGATATTATAGAACTTTTAGTGCAAGCTGTGTGGGCTACTGTTGTGGGACATTTTCTAATTTCAAGTGATGTGCCCTTAGTATGTATTTTGTATGCTTTATTTTCTACTTCTCTCGGTTGGCCTATGATATCTACTGAGTACTAGTGGACCGTACTCATTCCTACTGTGCCCTTTTAGTGAAGATTCGGGTTCGGGTGTGCCCTACTTTGCTTGATTCGGCAGTATTTTGAACCTCCAAGGTAGTGGGTGAATTTTAGGTATCCAGATGTCTTCTACTACCATTTTCTATGGACTATGTCTTTACTTTGATTTTAGAGACAAAGTTTCTCTTGTATTTTGTTATGCATTTCATTTGGATTGGAGTAGTATTGGATATGTTCTTATACTATTGACATCAAGTTTTGGGAGTTATGGATTATTTTTTTATTATGTTTCTTTCCATGAATATTATACTTATATAGTTTTACTTCATTGTATAGGCCTTACCTTGGGGTTATTATTGTCTTTTTCCCTTATGTATCAGTTTGGGAGATAGGATTAATTGTCAAGGTTCTCCGCAACAAGTGTCATCATGACCCTTTGAATTTTGGGTCGTGAAATCTTATATTGCATGTGAATATTTTGTGAGAGTGAGCAAAATTTTATTCTTATACCCATTCTTGTAAGTAATTGTATATCTGTGTGTAAATATGAATAACTCTCTTTTGTGAAGGCATATGTCGATGATAGTTAGGTGGATTATATGATATCTTTGATTGAGTAATGTGCATAAGTTTGCCAACTTGGATGAGTCAATTTTTGACGTTAGGATGTTTTAATTAGTCTTCATAAGTTTTCAAATATATATGACTTGCTTAATGTGGAACTTGCTATTCATGTAGTCATTATAGTGCTAGCTTTAGTATCTTAATTATAGTTGTAATATTAGAGTCCTCCTCAGATGTTCTTAATGTAAAAAGTTATTTGAGGATCAACAAGGCGTTAAGTGTAGGGTGGTGATCTTAGGTGGATTTATGGACCTAATTGTCATTATCTTCATGTGTTTAGCCTAGTTTTGAGGACTTCCCTTGTTCATAATGAGTTGTGAATGATATAATTGAGAATATATATGTTAAACTACTTGTTTATTGTGCTTATGGTGTGTTTCAAAAAAATTTAGAATCAAATTGATCATTTATCGCTTAGATGAGAAAACTAGAATTACTAGCATGAGCTAGGTGTTGTTCTAGTATAACTCATTGAACTCTTTTGCCTTGTGTGCACTAATTTGTCGTCTAATGATGTCGTAAAGGCACCCACAAAGTCAGGATTACAAAGGCAAAAGGGAATAGTAAATGGTGGCAAAATATGGAATTTTTTAGGCCATGGGTGTGCCATGCCCTATAGACTCCTAGATAAGGGTGTGCCACACCCTAAGACATAAAACACTTTTCATAAATAGTTTTCATCTATCTTAAGGGAGTTCCATTCCCCTAAATGTGGAGCAGCATGGGCATGCCATTTCCAAGGCACCAAAACGAGCAAACTCCCTCCTAGTATAAATAGAACATATTGTCTTATTGTACAGAGCTTAGACAACTTTTGGGGTAGGAAATATAGTTGAGGAGGATGAAATTAGGGTTATCTATCTCTTCTTTAGTTTACTTTTGGTTTTTATGTATGAATTTAAATCTTTTGATTTATTATAAATCCATGAGTGGCTAAACACCCTCGTTCTAGGGTTGAGGCTAAGAAAATGAATACTACCTTTCAGTTGAATTTTTTTAAGTTTATTATCATGTTTGGTCATTCATATATCCTTGTTATTACTATTTTATGGATTTGCGACCATTATGATAAACCTATATTTCTATTGTTAGCCCGAAAGGAGGAAAAATAATTTAGATCGTGGGATATATGGAGTGTGTTCTCATACGTTCTAAGGATTAAAGTTAAAATTTGCATTGAGGATAGAAATATACCTAATTTCTCCATTTTGTTCATATACGGGAAGACATATAAATGCATTTAACTTAGATCTCACATTCCCGATCAAGGATTTAGTTGTAGGGATAGATTATATAGACAATTAGAGGATGACCATTTCTTGATAATTTTATCAACCTCGAGAATCAAAAACCAAGATAATTAACTAATATAATGAGATTATATAGCTAAGTAGCATTGTTCATAATGCCTAGACCTTGGATTTCTCCCTGTTACTATCTTCAACACTTTACATTATCGAATTGGTTATGTTTGCTTTCTAATTCTCGACTCCTAAACACTCTCGGTTAAAATTAGCACTTGTTTAATCTCTTTAATAACTATAAAAGTAGATTATTGCTGAGGACAAGTCCCTATGGGATCGATACTTGTCGTTTAAAGGCCACTTTATTACCTGGATAACCAAGTCGACTTGTGTATGTTCTAGGATTCAACATCACGCGAATATGTTAGCCAAGAATTCCTGCAATATTGGGAATTTCAGAGGGTTTATTCTAAGGGCCATGGTCAGCTTGTCCTATTCAGTTGACCATGCCAACTTCTATTATGATTCTAACTAAGGTTCTTTCTTAGCATAAAACTGTTACGAGCCAAGGGGCTTCTATTTCTTTTACTAGACGTTCTTCTCTTCAGTGAGGATGTTATCATTATGGTTTTATTAATCAATTTAAGAGAGAATATCTTGTCACACAAGCAAATGCGCTGGTACAACAGTAGACTTAGGCAATAGTTCATACGAGTAAAGGGAAGAGGCAATGGTAGAGGCCATTTATAAGGTGGATAGGAAATCAAATAGATGGTAGGGGTGGTCAAAGAAATAACAACGAAGGGGAGAAATACAATGAGGAAGGGGATAGCTCAAGTTGATGACCAAGCTACTATTATGTATTTTAGTAAAAACAGATATTGAGGTTTCTGAGGTAGTGCTCAAAGGTACTATTTCTATTTGTAACTGGATGGCTTCTGTTCTATTTGTGTTGGGTTCATTTGTAACTAGATGGCTTCTGTTCTATTTATTTTGGGTTCTACTTATTCTTATGTATTTGTTCAGTCTGGGGTGGGTCTGAATTTTTTTTATTATGTACTAGTTATCATATTTATGTGTATACTCAGGTTGGTGAGCCTGTGATGGTAACCCATGTTTACCATTTATGCCATGTGTTATTTGCGGGTTTTCTGACTTGGATAGACCAAATCATTTTTGATATGTTGGACTTTGATGTAATTTGAGCATGACCTAGTTATCTCTATATTATGTTGTTTAAAATGGAATGCTAAGTCAGTGAATTTGGTTATGCTATAAATGGATAAACTAGAGTGGGAGGAAGCGCATAAAGCTAAGCCAGCGAGGATTATATCTTTTATTTTTGACAAAAGGTTAGTGGGAAGGGGTGTTGATGTTTTATAGCTCATCTCCATGATATATGTGTGGGGTCCCCTCCTATTAGGCCATTTTGATAGTTTCTGAATTTCAAGAGGTGTTTTCTTTAGACCTATAGGCGATGCCTCAAAATTGAGATATAAATTTCTATACTAACCTTGAGCTGAGTACTCTACCTGTATCAATTCCTCCTTACCGAATGGTTTTAACTAAGTTGACGGAGCTCAAATCTCAATTGTAAGAACTACTTGACAAGGGTTTTATTCGTCCAAGTATTTCAACTAGGGGTGATGCTATCTGTTTTGTTAAAAAGAAATATGGTAGTTTGAGGATGTGCATTGATTATAGATAGCTAAATAACGTTACTATTGGAAATAAATATATTTTGCCTAGAATTGATGATTTGTTTGAACAATTATAGGATACATCATTGTTTTCAAAGATTGAACTGCGATCGGGTTCATCAGTTGATAATAAAACTGCAGGACATATAAAGACAGCTTTTAGAACTCGGTATAGACATTATGAGTTTATGGTAATGTCTTTTAGGTTCACTAATGCACCTACAACCTATATGAGCATAAGGAATGGTATCTTTAAATCATTTTTGGATTCTTTTGTAACTATATTTATTGATGATATTCTAGTCTACTTCAATAGTAAGGAGGAGAATGTAGGTTACCTTCGCATAGTTTTAGGGATTCAATAGGAGAAGCAACTATTTTCTTAGTTTTCACAATGTGATTTCTAGTTGTCTTCAATGGCCTTCTTAGGGAATGTGGTTTCTAGAAAAGATTGATGGGGGATTCTCAGAAAATTAAGGAAGTTAAGAATTGAACTCGCCTAGCTAAGTGAATAGGCTAAGGTGCTTTATGGGTATAGCTAGTTACTATAATAGGTTTTTCAAGAAATTTGCTTCCCTTTAAATGTTGTTATGACCCGAGACTAGCCCCAGTCATGACACGGTGCCTAGATCTACAAGTGACTCAAGTTAACCAATAACCTGGCAAAATACTAAGAATATCAAAGATAGTTTATAAAAACTTTTATCCAAAATGAACTGAATAATGAAAATAAATATTCAAAAGAAAACTAATCAACAATAACAATATCTCAGATCATAAGCTGAACAGCTAACTATAAATCTGAAAAGCCTCTACTAAGATAAGTTGTTGGGACATGCCCCCAACAAACTCTAACTATCTACCAATTGGGAATGACAAAGACAATGAAATACTAGCACTAGCCTTCCTATGATAAGGACGCACCTAAATGTTGTTGCTCATACAATAATAGATCATACTAGGCGTGAGCCAAATGCTAAATGTCAGAACCTATATTATGACACAATAGCATAAAATAAAGTATGTGATGAGTAATTTGAATGTACTGAGTATGTGAGATAGGAAATAACTAATATAAGCTAAATATGGTACATGCAACATGGTAAACTAATGCAAGACCAAGTAATGATCATATGTTGTATAAATGCAAGAATATGGATTTGAACTGTAAATTGTATATTGGATTGTGGGAGCTACTAATAACCAACATACCCTAATTTTAGATAATTGAGGTCTAACCTATAACCCCAGTTGGTAGTGTGTTCAATACCTTGCCAACGGTACAGATGTGTTATATAAATATAATACTTTTGATGCAAAAATTAAGGAAAAGATGCAGGTTTTGGAGGTTATTTTATTAGATGTGATGCTTTTTGGGCATATTTTTCCAGAAATCATGTTTTGGATGATAAGTTCATGAAAAGGGTGAAAAAAAGTATTTTTCGCTATTTTGGAGCAATTATGGATATTCGGAAT
>NC_061121.1:155823417-155827104 GCF_002878395.1 Capsicum annuum | reverse complement strand
ATATATCGATTGGTATTCATTGTCATAATGTTTTTTTTATTATTCTGAAGTTGAAATTTTGAAGTTAATGCACAATTTTAGGAGTTGTAAGCTTGACAATGTAAGTGACTCATTCATCGATGTAGTGGTCATGGTTAACCAAAAGCATGAGATTATGTAATTGTTTCTATGCTATAGCATGATAAGATTTCTATGTGGTAGTCTTGCTCAAAGTTTGCATTGTTCGAATGAACTAATGTTTGAAATAATAGTCAAGATTACACGACCATTGTGTGCTGCTTCTCTATATCAAACTGAGAAATTGTTATGTAAAGTGAAGGGTTAAAAGTGTGACTGCGCTAATAATGTTGTTGGCACATACCACCTAAATGTATGCGATGAAGTGTGACTAATCGACATCACTCACTCAATTAGTTTGTGCAAAAAAATTGAGTATGGGGTAGTGCTATCACTATTTTCTTTTCCAATTATAGTGAATTTTACAAAATGAGACTGACATAACCCTATTATGATCTCAGGTAGCATGGCTCCGAAAGGACTACAGGGAAAGGAGAAAGCATCCACCTCACAAAAAGGTCAAAAGAGGTCAAGAAAGGACCAGGCTGATTCCTCATCTCATCAAGTGCCTCGACGCACTTTTGGGATTAAATGGGTTCTGGAGGAGGAAGGGAAGGAATGGTATAGGAACAATAAAGTGAAGAAATATGTCCATGTGGAGTTGATGCAGAAGTAAAGTTTAGCAAAGAGAGACCCTTGCATTTTGGCTAAGATTATGGCACTAAATCTGGACTTTATCTTCCGAGACATGGGTGAATGTAATCTTGATTTGACTTGAGAGTTTTATGCCAACTGGTCCCCAAGGACTACGTGAAATGAAGTAAAGATTCGGAGGCAAGTCTTGTAATTGAACACTGATTTCTTCAACTCTTTCCTGGGTACTCCAAGTGTGTATCAATCATCACTCAAGGAGCTCTACAACAGACCTCCCTATAGAGCCATCAGACATATGTTGTGTGGATCAAGGTCCATGACCTGGTGGACTCGTCACAAAGATAATGGTCATCACAATACTTACCCATATGCTTGTTCGAATAGAGAGGCTCGTATATGGTTAAGAATAGTCAATTCCTGCTTGATTCCTGGGATACAATACACTAAGGTCACACGTGATTGATCTGTTTGGTATATGCTCTAATGACGAATGTTCCCATCAACATTGATGCAGTTATACGAATGTCGATGCGAAAAGCAAGGGTACACAAAAGGTCTCATTTCAGCTTAGGCAACTTGTTGACTGCAATTTTAAGGAAAGAGCGCATTAAGGAGGAGCGAGCAGACCATAAGTTGCCACATAACCCAAAGAAGGTAGATATCATGAAAATCAAAGATCCAGAAACTGGTCAAGGCATCAACCTTACCATTGCTGAGAGAAATGCTCGAGATGAAAGTTTTTGTGGCCATCTGTATGGCATAACTAGGTTTACTATGATGAATGGTGGTCGTGTGCCAACTGATGCAGAGCTTCGGTAGTTGGACTATGACTACCCTCTTAATGAGCATGCTCAGGCCATATGTGTAGTGGGGGTAAATTTTGAGGAACCTCTAGTTGATGATGTGCTGACAGACGATGATCACCGACTGCTAGACTTTGATGTGGAGGACAACTCTTATGATGATGATTCTGATGCAGGGTATATGACCCCGGATATAGAGGAGGAGTCTGACTAACTAGGTTTTTGCTTATTTATTTACACTGAGGGCAGTGTGTTCCGTATAAGTCTGGGGTGCGGGTATATGTCTGCAGATTGCCTTGTCTGCTGTATTACGTACTGCTTGCCTGCATTTATTCTTAGTTATTTTGATTTAGTCATAGTTAGTTAGTTGTAATTAGTCACATTTTTGCATGAAATTATTCTGATAGACGACATGGCATTATAACAGGAGTTTGTGCTGAATCACTATTATTGAAACATTTAGGCTCTAAGTTGTGACTCATGCTGTGATAATTGTTTGTGGTTTAATTCATTTATCTATTGGGTCAAGAATCTATAATGCTCCCAATTAAGTTGACCATGTGCAATGTGTGTGTAAGGTTATTGTATATTCTTTGTTGCGGCTGCTGCTAGAACTTGCCTAGTGTGTGTGTGAAGCGAAATAAAGATTGTGAGTTTAGGAGAAGATTTAGGCATTTCTTTGGCAGCCCTAATTTTTTGTTTATCTTCTTTTTAGCTACCTTTGTACATTGTCCTAGTGAACACCCTTTGAGCCTTTAGCTATTTTCTTTGGCAACCCCATATGTAGCCTAATCCATTTTTTTTGAAAAGACCATAATTTGATCCAAAAGCTCCTAAGTGCTTTAAATTGTAGAATCAAGTTGAGTAAAGAGTGTGGCAAAATAAAAGGAAAATAGTGAAAGTGATGCCCCAAAGTTTAGTTATTGGTACATGAAAATATTGTGATTGAGGGTGGCTATCATACAGATGCTAAAAAATAAAAAAAATAAAAAATAAAAAAATAATATAATATAATAATATAAAAAAAAGAGTTGTATATTCCCATCATAGTATTTTTGATTGAGTAACAAAATGGGTGAAAGGGGGTTGGTAGATGAAAGAAAGGTAGAGTGGTTGTTAAAAGTTAGTGTAAATGGCATAAGGTAGTGTATTAAAGCGCTTAGGGAGCATAGTCACCACTTCTGGCCAAAATAATCCTACCTGTCCCTTTAGCCTACGTTACAACCCGTAAAGACCTATTTGATCCTAACCTTAGCATTCTGATATTAGTGGAGCATTAAACTAAGGGAAAGCATATGGTCATCGGTTGTAATCTAAGAATTCTTTGTGAGAGTGAGAGCAAGCAAGTTCTTATACCCATATTTCTGAAAAAAAATGCAAAACTCTAACTGATTATGGGTAATATTTTGTGTGAGCGCACATGGTTGATGATTGTTGGGTAGTTTTATATGTTTTTTTTAGCTTAACTTAATGAGTCTATGTTGGAGGGTGAATTGTTTCTAGTAATGATCAAGAAATATACTCTTTGTTAATAATTGCAGTGTCTGTCTTGTTGAAAATTTTGTGTTGCTTTTGTGAATTTTAGTTAGGTATTTGCATGGATGTTTTATTTTGTTTGAGGACAAACAAAGCTTTAAGTGTGGGGTGGTGATATTGGGCGTATTTATACATCTAAGCACCATAATTTGCCCATGTTTTAGCTAAGTTTTGAGGATAAAATACATACTTCTTGCACTTTTAGTCCATTTTTAGTTAAGTGAGTTGACCTATGTGATTAGCATGCTTTCCAGGTACTAATGAGGAAGATTTCAGCACTTTAGGGACCTGTGGACTGCAAAGGAAAAATTCACATAAAAAGGAAGGCAGCTCTTGGATTGAATATGACGCATGGGAACTTTTTCCCGGGCAAACTCGGTATTTTTAAATAGTTAAGGATGCAGTAGCAATTTATTAGAGCAGGATGTTATTAAAAGCCTTATTGCTGAATTTTTAATTCATTATTCACATTATTTAGATTCTGTAATATTTTGGAACACAAGAGAGACGCTTAGCTTGAGGAGAAAGAGAGAAAAACATGTTTTCTCTCTTAATTTTGCTAGTCACCTTCATCACCAAGATCGTTCTAAGTTTTGTTATGATAAATATTTCTATGTTGATTTCCGTTTTAATCATG
>NC_061121.1:155803434-155820417 GCF_002878395.1 Capsicum annuum | reverse complement strand
TAAGTCCACGTGATCGTACAAGTAATATAGTAATTTAGACAATCATATATTGTTCCCACGAGGACTAAGCAACTAGAAATATAGCCAAATTTTAGTCCTAGACAATGAGTATTAAGTGTTGCAAAGTATCAAGATAATTTTTAACTTGAGAATAAAAATATAAATAAATTAATTAGAAATAAAAGTTTATAACTAAAGCAAAGAAAGCAATGGTTGTAACGAATAATGATAAGAATTCTAGGGTTGAGGCTTTCCGAACAATCAAATAGATCTCCATTGTTATAGTAGTCTAATTGGTTATTGGGTTGTTGTTTTGCAAGGTTTAAGCAATGATTTTTGTATCCCGGCCTTAAATCTAGATTAATTAAGTATTCTTGCAATTGTACCAAATAAGGCTTCTAGGTATATCTCTATCCTAGATGCTAATTCAAACCTTTTATTTTATAAAAGCGTAAGAACCTTGCTTCTTAATTTCCTTGTTCTAATCTACGATTCTTCTCCATATTCACATAGAATTATAAATTTATTCTAATGGCAGCCAAGCATTAAAATAGTAAACTCAAGAAATTAAGAACAACCAAGATGATAATCCAAAAAGAAACTACTATAAAGAATATCAAAGAGTAATCAAGTTTTTGGCCTCAACCCTAGAAAAAGGGTATTTAGCCAATCATTTTTGAATTAAACATCAAAAACAAGTAATTAATCATACCCAAAATGAGTATTGAGGTAAAGAAGTTCAAAAGAAATAATAAGAACCCTAAAAGAAAGAATTCTATGATTTTTCGCCGCTACTATGCTTGCCTAATGTCTTTGGAATTATGCTGACGTGTTCCTTTTATACTTAGGAAAATTTCACTATATCTGAGGCTTTGACGTGACACGTCGATAATTACATCAAAAAAGCCAATGCGTCACGTCAACATCGTGTTGATCCCTTAGAATTTACCTTTAAAAATCAGACTAAGTCAAGTTTTTCTCGACACGATGGGACGCATTGACATCGCATCGTGTCACTGGAATTTGCTCCTCAAAATATGACTAAGTGTTAAAACTTTTCACATCGACACAACGCGTTGACATGGCGTCGATGCACTGGAAGTTGCAGATGAATTTTTTTCTAAGGTGCAGAACTTACGCATAGACGTGATGCATTAACATCGCATCAATGAAATGGAAGTTGCTCTTCAAATTTGGCTAAGTCACACTTTTTACTAATCAATGCGATGCATCGAGATAGCATCTTATCACTAGAATTTTTTCCCCATTTTCTCTCTTTCTTACTGTCAATCCTTTGCTCTATTCTTTTATCCTTACTCTCTTGCATCTACAATGTTTTTGACTTTTATCAACATGGTCTTTTGCATCTTCATGATATGCATCCAATTTTTTTCCGAATCCATGAGAAATTTACCCTGTATCTCTAATCACATTGGTTAGCCACCAAACAAAATTTAGCTCACAATTCAATATAATTAGCATAATTTTTCATTCTCAAAACAAGTCCAAATATAGGTAAATAGCGGTGTTTGGACATATAAATACGTCCAATATCTCCATACCACACTTAAAACCTTGTTCGTCCTCAAGCAATTTCAAGCAACACCATCATCAAACATTCTAATCACAACTTAAGAGTCATGCTAGTGTTGGGCACATGAACACTTTATTTTACTCCTCATCATCCAAACAGTGACATTCAATTTGTTGGCAAACTTAATAAAAGCACGCAATCAAGCAACTCAATAAGTAATCCGGACTGTCATCCACATACACCCTCAGAACAAGAAAGTTCTCCCCATATCACTCATAATTTAGCAATCTTAATCAGGAGGGAAATATCAAAATTCAATCACTCTCACTCAACAAAGAATTCATACATAATAGGTGATGAACCATAGGCTTGCCCTTAGTGTATCACTCCACTAATAGTTGGATGTTTAAATGTAGGGTCAAATAGGTCTTTTTATGATTGTAATGTAGGCTAAGGGAAGGGTAGGAACTATTTGGAAAATAGTAACTAATCTCCCTAAGCACTTTAATACATAACCACCTTCCATCAAAGTCACATTTTGTCAACCCACTTTTCATTTCATTATCTTTACACATCCATTTTACTACCCAATTCTTTCTAAGCAGATTAACAACACTACGGTAGAAGTATTTTTCTTTTTACATCATAATTCAATTTTCAGCTTTTCTTCATACCACAATTCTTGTTACGCACCCCTATAGTAGCCACTCTCAACCTAAGCAATTTTTCTTAGTTGGGGTGTACATTGTCCTTAATGGACCAGGGCCAAAACAGGTTCATTGTAATAGAAAAATTGGGTAACAATAACTGAAATTTTCATGACATATTTTTTTAACTCCTGACCATCACAATTAAATGCACAACGAACGCTTCTCAAGGGCTTCACTTTCACCTTTGTCCTTCATTATATTTCCATTCCCTCTTATTCCATCATCTGTATTAAAGCTCTTAGGAACTAAGGATCGAATTAAGGTCTATCAAAGAAAGGATTTGGCTACGAATGAGGCTACCAAAGAAATCAGGCTATAGGCTCAACGGGACTAACCAAGGTTATGCATAAGATAGGTAAATAAAGTCTTTACAATTTGGTAAACAAAGAAATGCCAAAATCACTTCGTACACCCAACACCCTTTATTTTGCTTTGTAAACACATTGGGAAAGTTCTACTCATTCCTATGCATGTAGAATATAAACAAATTCTCACTCATTCAATGAATGCTAAGAATCAAGTCGGATCCTTATGATTTCCGATATTGCACTTTATCAACTTCAATATTTAGACAATCAAATCAAACTACACATGGGGATTTAAAAACTAAAAGAATCTCATTTTGTTTAAATTAGAACATTTTTTTCCTAACACACTGCATTTTTCAAAGGTCACAATTAGGGTCGTATCATCTTCTTAGCTTCTAAAAATACACTCCCCTTAAGACGGTCGTCATCTATCTATCATAGGGGAAGGCAACTAACTATGACATTGCATAAATAAAATTTTCAAAAAGCGCATGCATAATACTTGTAATATGAAAATTACCACAAAGAGTGAAAATAAAATACTGTAAATAAAACAAACACTTTTTAAGTAATTTTCCAAAGAGGGCAATCATTTTTCCAAAAATGGAAATATTGTCAACTTACAACCCACAAAATATAAAATAAAAATAAAAAATTTTCAACCAACACAACGAAAAACCAACATTGTTTAGATATTAAAAACAAAAGAGATAAAGATGAAGATGATCAATGACCAACCACCCCACACTTAACACTATCCCAGTGCTAGCAATATGTGTAAGGTAGGGTGGCATCGTACACCCTGCTTAGTCAAACAATACCATGGCTATCACATCAGCATCAGCATAAGCACCATCATCATCACCTAAGTCATCACCAGAATCTCTATCATAAGACTGCTCCTAATCCTCGAACTCATCATCAGAATAAGTTATGCGCCTTTCCTTGTCTTTTGGGACGTCATCATCTACTGGCTTATCAAAATCTGGGACAATTCACAACAAACTCCGAGCATGAGGTCCTAATAGATAGTCCAGCTCTACCGCATGAATCTCCTATTGGATGGTTGGACGCCCCCCAGTCCTCTACTATAACATAGTCAACCCATACATACGGGCTATTATCTTATGGATAAGCTTCACTCTAGGGCATAGTCAAATTTACAGCATGGCGAGTTGGTCCCTTGGTGCAACAAATATCAAATGGCCTAACTCCAACAAGTGGCAAATAATATACCTCCTCCTCGGTCATACCTTTTTGCCTCAAAAATCTAGTAAGCAACACTCTGAATCAATATATATGACCCCCTATGAATCGAGCCTTCCTCATCGTGGAAAAAATAATGGCACTCATATTCACATCCACATCATCACGCATCAAAGCATAAATAAGATACATCCTCTCGCGGGTCACCTCAGTCATATATTTCCCATGAATATGGTAGGTATAGATGAATATGCCTCCCTGTGTAGATGAGTAAACAGAAGTTATACATGCATGCATGCCCCTTTATGGCGAATCCACCTCACTTTAGATCTAGTGCCGCGTAGGAGATGAGGGATATGCTGATATGGTAGCTTAATGATCATTGTCTTTATTGGCTTTGGATCTAAAAAGGGTGCACCTAATAACTCATTAACAATATTTACAGTGAAAGTTATCACATGACCACGTACCTCGACCTTAGAATCTTTTGGGTTCCAATTCACATAGAATTCCAAAAATAATTTTAAGTTGCATGCACTCGGCTGCCCAAATAGAAAATTCATGTGGTGGGCCTCTATCTTTCTCACTATAGATGGATATTCTTTCATCAATCTTGCCCTATTGATAAATTGATCGGCTGATATTTTGAATCTTTGTGCTGCGAGTACAACTTTCCTCCTGGTGCTAACATAGCCTTAGTTCTAAACTGTTTTTGACCCCTCAGAACATGTGGGGATACAGGCACCCGATCAACTTTCTGGATCCTCTTATGCTTGGTCTCAGATGGTTTAGCTGCACTCTTTCCCTTGCTTCTTTGTTGATGGCTGCTCGATATTTACCTTTTACCTTTTTCTTACTATGTATCACCTACTTACTTAGTTAAAAGCCCATGTTCATCATTTTTTCATCTTTTCTTTCTCCATCAATTTTTTGGTTTCTGCACATCAATCAAAATTAACGAAATCATGTAAGTAAAAGTAGGTTACCTCCTACCAAGCACCTTATTTTTTTCGTGGAATAACTCATCCTTTTGAATTTTTCTTTTTTTGTTCTTAACAACTAATAATTAAACTTCTTATTACATTAAATTTGTGGGTTGCCTCCCACAGAGCGCCTTATTTTACGTCGTGGCACGACTTAGCTCCGTTCTACTCATAAGCAAAAATGATGGACTCTTTGTGCTTATCTAGATGATCTACCTAGTAATGTTCTACGCATTGTCCATTCACCAGAAAATACTCTATCTTCTCTTTATTCCACAACTCCACAGCTCTATGAGGTGCCATTCACACCACCTCAAAAGATCCAAACCATTTAGATTGTAATTTACCCGGGAATAACTTAAGCCTTAAATTGAATAATAAAATAAGCTGTTCAGGTTTAAACACTCTCTCTTGAATTTATTTATCATGCCACCTTTTGGTATTCTCCTTATATATCTTGGAATTTTCATAGGCATAAATCCTAAACGCATTAAGCTCATTCAGCTGCAATAATCGTTTCTCCCTCGCGGATTTCATCTCAAAATTCAATTTGTTTATGACTCAATATGCTTGATGTTATAGATCTACAAGTAGATGGAATTCTTTACCATAAACCAAGTGATATGGATACTTCCCAATGGGTGCCTTGTAATCTATTTTGTAAGCCTAAAGTGTGTCATCTAACTTCTCAGCCCAATCTTTTTGCTGCCCATTCACCGTCTTTTGCAGTATCTGCTTAATCTCCCAGTTGGAAACCTCAACTTGTCCACTTGTTTGGGGATGATATACTGTATCAACCTTGTGCCTAACACATATTTATCAAGAAGATTTTTAAACCAAGTGTTGATAAAGTGCGTACCTCCATCACTAATTATCGCTCTAGGTGTACTAAATCTAGAAAATATATTCATAAATTTCAGCACCACTCTTGTAACATTTGTCGGGCTAGCTACACCTTCCACCCATTTAAAGATGTAGTCAACCACTACAAGAATGTACATATTTGATTTTGAAGGTGGGAATAGGCCCACGAAATTGATCCCCCAAACATCAAAGACTTCGACTTATAAAATATTATTGAGAGGCATCTCATGACCCCTAGATATAGTGTCTAAGCTTTAACATTGATCACAATTCTTCACAAAAGTAATTGCATCTCTAAATAACATAGGCAAAAAAAAAACTTAGTGTAGCACTTTTATGGCAGTCCTTTAACCCTATGATGTCCATCATAAAGTGATGAGTGACAATCTTCAAACACCTTTGAAAATTCAGCCTTTGAGATATACCTATGAATAACTCCATCTAGGCCCTATTTAAGGAGATATGGTTCATCCCAAATATAGGCACGAGAATTATAATGTAATTTCTTCCTTTGTTGTGTAGTGGCATCAGGAGGATACACCTCACAAGCTATCAAATTCACAATATCAGCATACCATGGGAACTCAACTGCATCTAAAGACAACAAATTTTTATTAGGCTTAATGCTTCGAGAGTCATCAACAATATTGTTTCGACTTTCTAGTCGTGACAAGTGGTCAGCAACTTGATTTTTAGCTCCCTTCTGATCTCGAACCTGAAGATCAAATTCTTGTGGTAGCAGAATCCATCTAATTGGTCGGGGCTTTGCATCCTTCTTGTTCATAAGATACTTAATGGAAGCATGGTCAGTATGAACAATGACCTAAGTGCTAACTAAGTAAGATCTAAACTTGTCAAATGTGTATACCATTTCCAACATCTCTTTCTCTATAACTATTTAATTAACTTGAGCATCATTCAACACTTTGCTAGCATAGTAGATCAAGAAAAATACCTTATCTCTTATTTGACCCAAAACTGCTTCCAAAGTAACATCATTAGCATCACACATCAGCTCAAATGGTAACTCAAAACCTGGTGCGATCCAAATAGGTGCTTCAATCAAATTCTTCTTTAGTTTTTCAAAAGCTTCTAGAAATCAACTCCAAACTTGAACTTTACCTCTTTCTCTAATAATTTGCACATGAGGCTTGCAATCTTTGAGAAATTTTGAATGAACCGCCTATAAAAACCTATATGTCCTAGAAAGCTCCGCACACCTTTGGCTGTGACTTGATGTGGAAACTTTTCAATCACTTCAACCATCACCTTATCTACTTAGAGTCCTTTACATAACACTTTATGGCCTAGGATAATTCCTTTCTTAACAATAAAGTGACACCTTTCCCAATTTAGCACCAGGTTTGTCTCTTCACATCGAGCTAGATTTCTGTTAAGATTCTACAAGCACTTTTCAAAAGAATTACCATACATGGAGAAATCATCCATGAATACCCCAACAAAGTCTTAAACCATGTCTGATAATATTACCATCATATATCTCTGAAATATAGTAGGTGCATTGCATAAGCCAAAAGGCATGCGTCTGAATATGTATATGTCATAGGAATAAGTGACAGTGGTCTTCTCTTGGTCTTCTGGTGCTATAATAATTTGATTGTAGCTGGAGTACCCATCTAAAATACAATAATACTCTTGTCCTACAAATCTATCCAGCATTTGGTCAATGAAAGGAATTGGATTGTTATCTTTACGAGTTGCTTCCTTCAACTTTCGATGGTCAATACAGATACTCCAATCAGTCACCATAGGTGTGGGGATCATCTCATTATTATCATTATTTACCACAATCATCCCTCCTTTTTTGGGTAAATAATGCACTGGACTCACCTATTTGCTATTGGAAATTAGGTAGACAATACCATTATCTAACCACTTGATCACTTCCTTTCTGACCACCTCCTTCATTACAAGATTCAACTTTTTTTGTTGTTTCACTTTTGGTCTGTAACCCTCTTACATATAGATTTTATGCATGCAAAATATTGTATTGGTTCCTGTACTATCAGATATTTTCCAACCAATTGCCTTTTTTCTTCTCTTTAAAATTGCTATGGCTTCATTTACCTGTATATCTGATAATCCTTCTAATAAAATAATAGGCAAAGTATCTTGGTCATTAAGAAAACATATTGTAAATGCAGAAGAAGAACCTTAAGCTCCAAGTTAGGAGCTTCTTTAACTGAGGCCTTAGGTGATGGACTGATTGGCCTGTTCAATGGTCAAAAGGCACTTTGTTCGTCTCAATTACTGCCAAATTCATGACCTATACTATTTCTAATTCTTTCACATCTCCATAAATATCAGGACCCATCAAAGCTCGCTCTAATGGATCATCAAACAACAGCGAATGCCAATCCAAAGCAATGTCAATAACTGATATAGATTACAACTCCTCATATATAGCTGGCATTTTGAGTGCCTTGTACACATCAAATACTTCTACTTTATCATGCACTTGTATTGTCATTTTCCCAGCTACTACATCAATTAATGACTGTCCCATTGGTAAGAAGGGTCTTTTAAGAATAAATGAAACCATAGGTTCAACCTCAAATTCATCAATTATTAAATCTATTAAAAAGATTAAAGATCCTACTTGCACCAACACATCTTCAACATTACCATCCGGCCTAGCAAGTGATCGATCTGGCAACTGTAAAATAATAGTAGTGGCTTTGGGACTCTCACGACCCATCTTCTGGTACCATGATGTGGGCATAATATTTATGCTAGCTCTCAAGTCGCATAATCCAGATGTACAAATGGTCTATTTAATGGTAATCTACAAGCTAAAACTCCTTAAGCTTTATGGGCAATTTGTTTTGAATCTTGGACGTACACTCTTAAGTAAGTGCAACTGTAGCATATTAGGTCAACCGGTTCTTATTTGCAAATATGTCCTTCAAGTATTTTGCATATTTTGGCACACTCTACAGAATGTTAACAAGAGGAAGATTTACTTAAACCTGCTTCAGAAGATCTAAGAACTTCTTTTAAATCTCCTCCTCTTGATGTTTTCTTTCCCTTTAAGGAAAGGGTAAGGGAAGAGTCTTCTTCTCCATATGAATTTTTTCACTTGCTGTGTTGTACTTGACTTCTTTCTCTGCATTATTTTTAGCACCCTCATCATTGATTGGTGGACTAACCTGCTCCTAAACTGTCTTCTTAGTTTGCAACCCACTCTTTATTATAACCACATTTACCTGCTTGGGATTTGTCTATGTATCGCTAGGTAATGCTCCTTGAGGCCTTCTATTTTGTACCCCTACAATTTGACCAAGTTTCAACTCTAGATTTCTCATAAGCAATTGTGGACTATTTAACTCAGTTGTAAACTGTGCCTATTGAGTCTTAATTTCTGTTGCAAATTGCGCTTGTTGAGCCATAAACTGCTTCATTAATTCCTCCTTATTGCCAGTTTGAGAAGTAATAGCTTGATTATTCTGAATCGGCTGTTGATTTAGTTGCACTTGTCCCTTGTACTGATTTGTATTCTGCGCCTGATTTCCACCCCATGAGAAATTGGGATAGTTCCTCCAATTGGGATTATAAGTTTTACCAAAATGTTATTTTCCATGCTGATTCGTATTTCCCACATAGTTGATAAAATCTGGATTAACAGAACATCCATTTGTTGTGTGGTCACCACTTCCGCAAATGTCACACCAAGAATTCACCTGTTGGACTGCATTTGTTGTGGCTTCTAGTTATGTAACACCCAAATTTATGGTATTAAGCTGAGTAATCATATAATTTTGCATGCCTGTGATCTATTTCTATAATGCGGTGAACTGATCCACCTCCAATACATCTACAAGCTTTCTAAGAGTATTTCTCGAATCTGCATGCTAGTCAGGGTTACCTTGTGAAATCTGATTCAGCAGTGTGTACAATTCTTCATATATTTTCTCAAGATCCTATCCACCTGCTGTTGAATCCAAGAGAATCTTTGTATTTGGCTCCAATCCCTCAACAAAAGTATGCACAAAAACATTATTTGACTGATGATGGTGAGGGTAATTTCTGATCATACCCTTAAATCTCTCCTAAGCTTAGTATAGATTCTCTCTTTTTTTTTTCTAAAACTCAAGATCTCACTCCTCAAGCGTGCAGTCTTCCCAGATGGAAAAAATCGAATAAGAAATTTTCGAGCTAGATCTTCCCAAGTAGTGATGGAGAGTGGTGGTTCAGCATATAACCACCTTTTTGATTACCCCATTAGAAAGGGGAAAAAGTGTCAACCTGACATAATCAGAACTCACCCCTTCATAAATATAAGTATCACTTATTTCAAAGAAGGTTTATATGTGCTACTGCGGATCTTTATGTGAAAGGTCATGAAATTGCCCCACTGAATTTAGCAATTGCACTATATTCTGCATTAATTCAAATCAACCTCCTGGTTTGGGCTTGAGAATACTGCTCATAACATGGTTCATGAGTGGGATTCCCACCTCATGAATAGGTCTAGTAGTTGGTTGTGCAGGAATAACTGGAATAACAGGAGGCGGAATATTTTTTGCATTTGGATCACTAGTTCCTTTTTTTGTTCAGCCATTCTTTGCCTTTATTGAAAGAGCTATTTTGGTTAGGTAAAATGCTCTACCAACTCTTTATCTCTCGCCAGTCCTGGATTCAGCTAAACCTACAAAAATTAAGCCGTTAAGATCAAGTCGTTAACATTTAAACTTAATATTACAAATCAAAAATTAGCAATTTACTAATTATATTAGTCCCCTGCAACAGTGCCAAAAACTTGTTGCGGCTCAGATACACATGCAAGTGGATGTGATCGTACAAGTAATATAGTGATTTAGACAATCAGATAGCATTCCCATGAGGACTAAGAAACTAGAAATTTAACCAACTTTAATTCTAGACAATGAGTATTAAGTTTTGTAAAGTATCAAGATTATTTTTAACTTGAGAATAAAAATATAAATAAATTAATTAGAAATAAAAGTTTATGCCTAAAGCAAAGCAAGCAACGGTTGTAACCAATAATGATAAGAATTTCAAGGTTGAGGCTTTTCGAACAAGCATACAAATCTTCTTTCTTATAGTAGTCTAATTGGTTATCAGGTTGTTGGTTCACAAGGTTTAAGTAATGATTTCTATCTCCCAACCTCAAATCTTCTATCTATTGAATATTGCAGCTACAACTCCCACAAAGATACAAAAATTCTTCCAGATTCATTAAGCACTCTTCTTGTAATTGAATCAAACAAGGCTTCTAGTTATATCCCCATCCTAGATGCTAATTCAAAACCCTTATTTTATAAAAGGGTAAAAACCTTGCTCCTTAATTTCCTCATTCTAATCTATGATTCTCCTCCTGGATTTACATAGAAATATAAATTTATTCTAATGGTGGCCAAGCATTAAAATAGTAAGTTCAAGAAATTAAGAACAACCCATGTGATAATACAAAAAGAAAATACTATAAAGAATATCAAAGAATAATCATGTTCTTGGCCTCAAACCCAGAACAAGGGTATTTAGCCACTCATGTTTTGATTAAACATCAAAAACAAGTATTTAATCATACCCAAAATTAGTATTGAGGTAAAGAAGTTCAAAAGAAATAATAAGAACCCTAAAATAAAGAATTCTATGCTTTTCTGCTGCTGTTATGCTTGCCAAAGTCTTTGGAATTGTGCTAATGTGTTCCTTTTATACGTGGGAAAATTTCACCAGACTGAGGCCTTGACGTGATGCATCGATAATCATGTCAACAAAGCCAATGCATTGTGTAAACATTGCGTTGATGCACTGGTATTTACCTATAAAAGTTAGACTATGTCAAGTTCTTCTCTACACGATGTGACGTGTTGACATTGTTTGCTCCTCAAAATATGACTGAGTGTCAAAACTTTTCACATCAACACGATGCGTTGACATCACGTCGATGCATTGGAAGTTGTAGGAAAAAATTTTCTAAGGCATAGAACTTACGCATTGACGCAATCCGTTGACATCACATCGATGCACTAGAAGTTGCTTGTTAAATGTTGGCTAAGGCACACTTTTTACCAGTCGAGATAGTGTCACATCACTGGAATTTTTCTCCATTTTCTCTCTTTCTTTCTGTCAATCCTTTGCTCCATTCTTTTATCATTACTCTCGTGCATCTACAATGTTTTTTACTTTGATCAACATGGTCTCTTACATCTTCATGATATGCATCCAATTTTTTTCCAAATCCAAGAGAAATCTACCTTGTATCTCTAATCATATCAGTTTTCCACTAAACATAATTTAGCTCACAATTTAATATAATTAGCATAATTTTCATTCTCAAAACAAGTCCAAATATGGGTAAATAGTGGTGTTTGGACGTATAAATACGCCTAAGATTAGCATGCAAAGTATTGAGTTGGTTTAACAAAACACGATAAGCGTACAAAATTGAGAAGCTAGGGGGAATAGAATCATAGTATTCACCTGCACTAATTACAACCAAAGTTAGTATAGTTACTTTCTCGAGATTACTACATCAGAACCCCTCATTTTGCTTTTCTTGTTCTGCACGTTGACTACAACTGCTGAGATCTAGAAAGCTACACATCCCCTTGGGATTTGACCCCAACCTCTGTTGGGTTACTATATTTTGACAGCGACTGTATAACCATCTGATAGAAATTATTATTTGGATGTCATCAAAATTTTGGCATCATTACCGAGCAACACACTGTTAATTTATGATTTAAAGTTGTTGCAGTTTTTGGATTTTACTTTTTGTTCTTAGTTGAGCATACGCCAGTGTATGCCTAGCATACAAAGTAGAGGCAATCCATTACTCTAACTTAATCCAAACCCAGAGAGGATCCTACAAATACTGGGTAGGATGTTTGAGCATAAAAGATATGAACCTCCTAAAGGGGTTCGTGATATTGTACCTCTCCCTTCTCCCGAAGAAGTATAGGATATCATTAAGTGATAGACTCGTGAGCTATTAGCTTAAGGTATTGTAGAGAGGAGGACAACGAAAGAAGCTCAGTGGGTAGCTAGAGAGGAAGAGCTAGCTGAGTAGAGATAAGAAGCAGACCATCGAGCAGCACTCAATAAAAACCAGAACAAAGCTAGAGGTGCCCGTGTTCAAGTAACCCAAGTTTATCAGTATGTTAAGCCATATATAGATGATAAAGAAGACTTGGGATATGTTGAACCAATAGATACTGGAGCCTTAGTTCCTCTTGTTTCTTACCCAGGCATCAAGTTTGATATCACAAGTGCAATGATCGAGCTTCTAAATCTGAAGGGTGTGTTTCCAGGGCTTCCTACAGATGATTTAAACTTGCATCTTCCCAATTTCCTTAGGATCTATAATCTGTATACCAATCCTGGGATAAATCAAGACACACTTAGACTTAGGCTATTCATCTTCTCACTTACAGAAGAAGCATCTTTATGGCTAGGGGGACATCCAAGAGGCTTTATCACAACATGGAATGAGTTATACAAGAAATTTTTGAATAGGTCCCTTCCTATATCTAGGATGTTGCAGCTCAAGGAAGATATTTATAACTTTAGGTTGCTGCAGTCATAGTTTATGTACGAGGCTTGGTTTAGGTTTAAGAAGAAGCTGAGCATAGTTCTGAATCATCGGTTGTCAAGGACAAGCTTATTAGAGATATTCTACAAAACCCTATCCATTAGCTCATGAGCCATGGCAGAAATAATATTTTGAGAAACTTTTATGAGACTACGCTGGGAGGCAGCTTCAGAGATGTTAGATCAAATAGCTCACTAAGATAGGGTGGCAAACTCATGAGGCTGAGAGGGGATCTGGCACTTATGCTATTGGTGCCTCCTACGACCAGAAAATAGTTGATGACATAGTTGTGCAAGAGATTGCATTGCTAAGAACTTATCTTAGGATACTTATAAATTCACTTGCAGTAGAGATTTTAGAGAAGATAAATGCAGTAGAAGAACAAGGGTCAGATTCCAAAGCATATGAGTCAAAATTAGAGAAGGAAGAAAATTATTTGGATTGTCAATTAGCGGGTTTCCAATCTCAAGGGAAAGGAAACCAAGGTCAGAACTATTATAATAGATATATAGACCATAGCAGATATCGAGATAGTGACTAGATAAAGAAGGATAACTATAAAGAGAAGGGAGATAGATACATTCCACCTGGTAGATGAGATGCAGAATTCAGAATGGAAGATATGCTGGCTAAGCTGGTGAAGTGTCAAAAAAATCAAGAGATCATCCTTAAATAGATTAAGGTCAATATTTTATGATTGGCCCAAAAGGTTGAGTCACATGCTACTGCTATCAAGTAGTTGGAGCACCAGTTCAGGCAAATGTCAACAACTCTGAATCAAAGGCAACCAAGTACCCTTTCGAGCAATATAATGCAAAATCCAAAAAACAATGGTCATGTACTATCTATTAACATAAGGAGTGGTATCAATACTATGAATGTCCCATGACCTACTGTGTAATATGATGATAATGAGACACCTATTATTGATTTTGAGAAGGTAAGAGGTGATAACGGTAAATCTGCTAAAGATAAAGGTAAGGTTTTGGTCACTAAGTCAAAAATCAATAAATTCTGAGACCACCCCCACCTTATCCTTAGAGATTAAGGAAAAATAAAGAGGAAGGTAAGTTCAAGCAATACATTAATATGTTGATAAAATTGAGGTTAAACATACCTCTTCTAAAGGCATTGGAACAGATTTCTGGATACACCGGGTTCATGAAATAGTTGGTCACAAGAAAGAAAGGAACAATATTTGAGTATGTTGATGGTGTGCACCGCTGTAATGCATTCACGACTAGGTCT
The DNA here is from genome assembly GCF_002878395.1 of Capsicum annuum. Lineage (NCBI taxonomy): Eukaryota > Viridiplantae > Streptophyta > Magnoliopsida > Solanales > Solanaceae > Capsicum > Capsicum annuum. The sequence goes on along the minus strand of NC_061121.1, from coordinate 155,805,985 downwards.
TTGGAACAAAAAAAGGGTGATCCTAGTGCATTCACTATATCATAAACTATTAGGTCATCCCAATTTGCCAGAGCCTTGTGTGATTTAGGGGGCAATATTAATTTGATATCGTTTGTTATATTCAAGTAGCAAGGTTTGAACCCTATGAACTAAGTTTGATTTTGTTGTTAATGCTTGAGAGTACAATGAAGAATCCTATATGAATATTTTTTGATGTTATCATGAGGGTGGATAATATCATATTTCTGACTAACTTTGTCATCCTTAACTGTGAAGTTGACACCGAGATGCCCATTATATTGGGGAGACCGTTTATGGCCACAGGCAGAGCAATGGTTTACATGGAGAAAGATGAGAAAAAATTTAGAATCAATAGTGAGGAGGCTACCTTCAACATTCAAAAGTCAATGAAAAAGCCTACAATATGAGGGCAGTGTCGATGATGATTGAATTGATGACCTTGGAGGATATTCCTATAGGTATCTTGATGCATTTTGATTAATAAAGATACCCATGTTATGAAGCGATATTAAATCAAGTGCTGGATGGGAGGCAACCTATGGTCTTGTTGGTGAAGTCTGAGTAACCAACATAGCCACAAGCGTTGAGTGGGAGGCAACCCACTATTTTTAATGTTCATGTTTTTATTTTTTTATCTTTTGTAGATTTTTATCACATGGTATAGCATAAAATTCTTACATTTATCGATTTCCAAGAAGGGGATTATGTGATCAACCCATCATGGTCATAAGGACCACACAGTAAGTTGATTAATAAGTTGAAAATTTGAAATTTTAGGGATGAAAAATTGTAAGTTATAGAATTTGGTATCTAATTTTACTTTTGGTCCCTAAAACTTAGGTTGAAGGACCCTAAGTACATGGAAAACTATCAAAATGCCAAGTCCGAGTTGCACAAAAGTAGACCAAAAATTTTAACCCGGTAACTGCGCCAGTACCTACTGGCCGCAGGTGGTACCTACGCAGAACCAGAAATCGGGTGGTGGCTGCAGGTACAAGTCACGGTTAGGTCAAATTTTCGGCCCACCAACACTTAAATATGACCTAAAATACCCCCCCCACACACACACACCTATATAAAAACATTCTTACCTTTATTCTAACTCATTCAAATCCTCAAAATTTCACTTTTCTTATTTAATTCAAACTTTCCTCTTAAAATACAAAATCACCCCACACTCAAATAAAGGTTAAATTGTCACTTGTTTGGGATACCAACTTGTTCCAACATGATAAAACTTGTTCCAACTTTTGTTTGCTTGATTTCTTCATTATTATATTCTAGTTCTTCATATAAAAGGTAACTTTCTTAGGTCCTATTGGTTATGTATTGATCTATCTATTGATTAAACAACTTGATACGTATATTCTATTGCAAAATATATCAAAACTATCAATCTTGTATTTTGTATCCTTGATGTATCCTAAAAACTTAATGTAGGACCATGTTTTGAAGAAAAATCTAAAGTTAGGCCCCCAATCGGAAGTTGCACTCGAGTGAATGAAAGTAACACCAATAGTTAAGCATGTTTGTTTGTTTTGAAATTTATGATTTTTGATTGGTGTGTGCTCATTGGACTTGTTGGAATTTCAAATACGTTATAAGGGTGCAAAAACTGAGAAAAAAAATGAACTTTTTGAATTTTGAGTTTTTATTCAACTCTTGTTATACCTCACTTTTCGTTGGAAACTAACAAGTAGTTTTTCAGGTACATATTGCACCTAAATCAGTGAAGAAAAAAAAGGTCAATACTTTAAGGAGATGAGCAGAGTCTCTCGAGCCTTGTGGTTAATTGGATGAGTATCTGAGGCAGCAACATAGAGACACTACCACTTGGGTGACATGCAGAGTTATGAGAAAATAGACTCGCTAAGATGCTCATACAGTTGTTGACCACTGCAAGATGAAGTCCAAAAAGATATCACCACCATATACTCTTATACTAGATGATGTAGAGAAGGAGACAGAGTCTGAGTCCACTCTACAAGTTGTTTCTTAGGACCCCTAGTATGAGAAAGGGTCTTAGAATTCATTTGATGAGGTTGACCAAGACAAGCCATTTGCGATATACCAATTTGCGTAGGGTATTGCTACTCATCTATAGTAAATAGTGGTACTCCATTCCTATAAAGTTACAAAGTAGCCTTTCCATAATACATCAGTACAGTAGAGCCCCTCACCTGCACATGCCTAGAGGCACCTCTCGAGGAGGGACCTTCGAGGTGGTGTATGGAAGGGATGCGTAATACATTTTTTCTTAACAGTTATTGTTGGGATCTAGACAGGCTCATAAGGTGTATTTATGAGGGTGCCGAATTGACCTTTCAGGGCTAGATCGAGTACCACAGCTGAAGGTAATATTTGATAGATATCAGCTAGAGTGGATGACTAGGCCAGTGATTCTTATATCCCAGCTATGGTATAGGAATTTTATACGTCCTATAGAACTACTATAGTCCTTTTTATATTCTATCATCCAGGCTAGATAAGATTTTCTTGGAAGCCACAGCTTGAGCATACACTAGTTAGA
>NC_061121.1:155794255-155800434 GCF_002878395.1 Capsicum annuum | reverse complement strand
CAAGAGTACAACACTCCCGCCAGTGGGAGTGCTCTCCCTAGGAGGGCAAATATTGGCATTCCATGCGGCTCACATGGGGTTGTCAGTTATAGAACACTCTCCTGTCCATAAGAGTATGCTTCTTGAACTATTGAGTCGCTCCGAGTCTTGAGTTGATGGGTCATAAGAATTTGTGATGAATATTGATGATTTTATGGAATTTTACTTATGTTTTCCTCTCTATAATATTATGAGAAGTATGGACAATGAAATTCAAGCCATGTGAGTCTTCATTTTTTGTACGCATGTTTTACGAAATTAAAGATATTATTCAAATTATTGCATGCACCCCCACATATTCAGTTGCTTTTGAGGAGTCATGGTGAGTTATGTAACTACTTCCCATGGTTTCTGTGTCAGTATAAATCTTCAGGAGTCAGGGGTGTGAGTGTATTCGATTAATCAGTGTTGGTATCCTGTGATTCAGTAATGCAGTACCCCAGTACAATAGTGAGTTCTGAGGATAGTAAAGTTGTATCTGAGCTGTGGTATTTGGAGTTGTTATAGTTGTTATAGTGGTTGTGAACTGTGCATTCATATATGTGTACTCATTCATCATTCTCATCATTATTCTATTGATTAAATGTTCATGCATAAGCCCTTGCATTTAGACTTCCCTTCTTGCATACTCAGTATATCTTAGTACTGACGCATTCGCGCTATAGTGTTCTTTTATTTTGGGGCACCATAGGTTCAGAGGAGTGAAACTTGGAGCATCTTAGAAGTCACTTGTACTGCAGCAGTGGGTGCATAGTGATTCCTTATCATACGAGTATGTTGTTATTATAGTATTTGATTTTCATAGACAGAGAATTGTCCCTTCAACTCCATAGTTTAGGAAGTGTAGAGGCTTTTCAGACAGATGTATTAGTGTGTGGTTTAAGGTATTGTATATATCTAGATATTTGAACCTTATTGCAAGTGTTAGCTAGTTTTTGCATGTATTTTATTATATTATGCAGTGAATAGGTACAGATATCAGAAAAAGGGTTAGCTTGTGGTCCTTCGGGATCATAAGCACTGTGTGGCATTCCAGTTCTCGGGAATCAGGGCGTTACAATGACCCCATGTATCGAGGGGAAACCTGTGATCAAGAAGGGTCTATTGACATAGGAGGCTATGTTTTGGCGGTTTTTGATTAGATAAAAATTGATAACTACTACTTAAGATAATACATTAACATGGGAGAGAGCAGTACTGGTTTCCTATCTAATGGTCGGATATGATGTTGATATTGTTGCTATTCTTTGCCATGAGTTACTTGACAGAGCATTTGGGGAGTTTATTAATTAGCCATTACCTTTTAGGATTTAAAAGGTGTTGACTAATTTGTATTTACTTTACATGATTCAGAGACTGAGATACTGGGTGTAGATGAAAGGGTACCTACAATGGAAACTGCATATACAATGACCATGAAGGTTCTGGAATGTCCAAGAACTTCTAGGAGATTGATACAACAGGAAGCAGTACAACGGGGCTAGTCTTAGGGCCCAACAGTTTCCACAGAGCCTACTAAGACACATCGAGATGATGTGTGTGTTAGTTTTAACATGGATAGAGAAAGGCTCTAGTACGTAGTGATAGGAGACACAAAATACTTATTCTTTAGCCTCGGCTTCGACCTCAGAGCCGGTTGGTGCATCTACAGAGCCTACTCACGCATCCACTACAATTTTTGCGACAGGTATGATTACTATATTTAGTGAGGTTTTGCAGAGCTTAGTGGATATCTAGAGGGATACAGATAATAGAGTGAGGGTTATTAAGACTAATATGGCCATAGATGATAGAGTGAGGGTTGTTAAGACTGATATGACAACCCTCTACGAGTAGATGAGATCAAGGGTTACGACTAGATTTGAGTAGGCACAAGCTCGATGGATGGCTGCACTAAGTACTACATTATCTAAGATACATGCTGACTTTCGACATGGCTTGATAAGTTTGAGATATGGCTTATATCCTAATACACAGAGACATAATGCTAGATCTAGCCTAGATGAGGGAGGAGTTTGATATATTACAACTAGATGCATACTCATTCACAGAGAATCATGTTGCAGCCTCTCCCTCAGTTATACCCCAGGTGGATTAGATATCACTATTTCACACACGGAGATTATTTAATTTATTTGCGAAAGGTGATGAGAAAGTCCTGGTAGTTGGGGCCAAGATAGGTCTCATATTCAATTTACAGGACCCTAATTTACCATATGACCTGGCTTTTAAAAAGGCCATGAATGATTCAATAAAGTTTGCATTCGTTGATAGGTAGAGCTGTACATATATAGCAGCAGGTGATATGCCCCCTTCTGGGGATGCTCCTAATTTGACCACCTAACGCATCCTAGGTATGTTATTACTTCCCTCTTTTTTACTTTATTTTAGCACATTGAGGACAGTATGTAGTTTTTTATTAGGGGTGGTCATACCATGCCACTGCAGGTTTTTATTGTCATGGTTTTTTTTTCTTTTTACCCGCAGTATAGTTGTACAACTGACATATCTAGAATAATTTTATGTTTTATTGTGTTTTTCTTTGTATTTTGTTATTGTTGTGTAATTAGGATATTTCTAAGTATTTAGGGCAGTAGTCATGTTTTGGATGATTTTTGATACCCCTTCAAAAAGTTGTGTTTTATAACTTTGCAAATGTATATCTCTGTAAACATATTGTTTCTTGTTGTGGCATTAGGATTAGGGATATGATAATCACTTTCTAACAATTGCATGAACCGGATAGGTAGTAGTTTGTAATGTTGACTATGTGCTATGTGTGTGAGATACTACCTAGTTCCCTTTATGTGTCGAATTCAAAACTTGCCTAGTTAGTCTTTCCTAGGTTGAAGGATAGTCGGTTAGGAAAGGACCATAGGCTATTTTTTATTCTAGTCCACTTTTAGCCTAAATGACCTTCCATGTGTGAATTATATCCCTTGATCCCTATTTTGACCCTTGTAGCCTATTTTTTCTTATTTAACCACCCATATTCCTATTTATAGTACAATGAACCTATTTTCGCCCTAGTCCTCCTTGGACATTGTGCACCTAAACTCAAGAAAAATACCTAAGTTCAGGGCAGTTATCATAGGGGTTCATAGTATAAAATTGGTATGAAGAAGGGTAAAATAAGATTAAAATTTAGTAGGTCTAGGTGTGGTAGAAAAACAAAAGAAAAGAGAAGAAAAAGAAAAATTGAGAAAAAAAAAAGAATAAGAAAGAATAAAAAGACCAAACCCAACCTGAATGTGCAATAAAGAATAGAAAGAGAAAAATAAGGGTGAAATAAAAATGAAATTGGGTAATAAGTGATAACCCAAAGTTAGTGTAGTTTCAAGGAGCTTAGTCACTTTATATTTCCATATGTACCATACCAGCCCTAAGATGATAGTACAAGCCGAGAAAAATCCATAGTGATCCTAACTTGACTATCTGAATGCTAAGGTAAAGAAAATAAGGTCAAGCCTATGGTATTTGAAATGCATTGATTGGAACACCTCTTCTAAGTGTGAGTGTCTATCTATTGTCCCTTCATTTACATTCATGATTTTATATGAGTGAGTGAGACATCCTTGTTGTGAGGGCACTTGAGTTATAGTACTAGTTATTTGCTTGTTTTAAGTAGTGTAACTTGTATATATTAGAGGTTGTCTGTTGTTAATGTAATTAACATATCTTGATCCCATTGTGTCATGTTGTTGTGTTTCATGTTCAAACATAGTTGGTTTTGAAAAATAAGATTGGAGAGGGATTTTGTATTTTTAGTTTTATATGTTGACTGACTGCCTTGAATAGCTTAGTTTCTCCTAGTTAAGCGTCATTTTTGTTTTTGTTGTGTTTTGTTGCCTGAGGACATACAAATGTTCCAAGTTGGGGGTGTTGATTTTCTATAGAAATATAGAACTTTCTACACTTACAACATAGAAAAGATGCAAGTTTCTGAGGCTATTTGGTTAGATATGATGCTTTTTGAGTATGTTTTGCAGGAAATCATGTTTTGGATGATAAGTTTACTAAAATGGTAAAAAAAAAGGTGATTTTAGCTACTTTTTGGAGAAATTATGGATAATCAAGATGTTTTCAAACTTGTTCGTGATCAAAGCATGTTCGAGAATCAAAGAAGAGGTGAAAAGTTAACTCCAGGCACTTACCAAGTCAATATGTGGCCGCATGTAGGACATATGGACCTCATGTAGACAAAGCAGGTTCAAAAAGTCCAAACTCTCAAGACCTGAACTTGTAGGATATTTTCTCTTGATACCTATGGTTTGTACCTATGCCCAGTAATAGGACCGCAGGTACTACCTGCGCCCAGTACCGGATCGCGGGTATAGACCATATGTGGCCACTGACCCAGTTTCTCCTATTTTGTTTAGGCTATGGTTTTGGGGTTTCCTAATGTACTATAAATACCTTATATGTATTTTTATTAGTAGTTAAGCACTTTTGATATTCATAAACATATTTTGATTCCAAGATCCGATTTTGATCTTAGGATTTTCTTGTATTGGCTTTGGTTCATTAAATTAGTTACCGTTGTGGTTTTTATTACTTCTTATCATTGTTATTTCATCTATGGTTTCAAACGTGGATGTTATTGGTTTCTTAATAAGCATGAGCATCTAAGACCCTTAGCTAGGATTGTGGAAACCCTGGCGGATTGACAAAGTAAGGAAAGTGTTTTCATTGTTCTGAATAGATACCCATGCATGCATTGCTTTATCTTCATTATGATCATTTTCTTAATGGGCGCATACATTAGGATCCTACCTAGATATTTGTTCTTACTATAAAATAGGAGTATTGACTAGGAACAGATAAAGACAATGGTAATTTGGAGTTTAATTATTGATCCACGCTTTTGTGTTCTATCTTAGTAAGATAGTTAGGTTTCATCTAATAACTAGAGACTCACAAGGTAATAGTTAACTAGGATTAGATAAGATAATGCTCATGTCCCCAACTAACTCTAACTACTAAAATAAACTAAGTACTGAAATGATAAGATAATGCTCATGTCCTCAAAGGATGAAGACTTACTACTGACTCTGACTGCTGAGTACTGGAATGCTACTAATGCAATAGAGCTCATGCTTTTGAACCTATGGTATAAAACATAATAGCACAAAAGCGTTAGTACAATTGAATGTATTGGTATGCATGTAACTTAGGATGAATACAAAGGGTTCACACGCAAGAATTATACTAACTGACTAAACAACATGAATATGAGAATATATGCATGAATACATAATAATTGTAACTGAGCTCATGATAAAATAATTACTGAATCTGAGTACTGATAACATGAGATACTAATAACCGTATAACTGAAATAATGAATATTGAGCGACTATATCTGACAGTGTAGTCTTTGATGGAACTAGCTAAGTTCTATTCTATTCTAAGGTGACTGCATCTGACAGTCCTGAATTCTTTTAAACTATCTGAGTTCTATTATTGAGACTAAATGACTGTATCAGACAGTCCTGATATATAACAAAAACAATGGGAAGTAGTCATCCCCGATATGCCCCAAATAACATAATATAGTTGTGTTGGGGTTTAATCTGTAACCCCAATTGGAAGGGTGTCAATACCGTACCATAGGTAAGGACAAGTTGTGGGTGATGCTCATCTGATAGTGTCCCCAAAAGAGAATGGAAGGGCCCTTATGTGACAGTGTTTATCCACCTCAACAACCCTCATCTGATAGTGTTGATGTATCAACCTATGTTGGCTATATATTTATGTAATGCAAGGATGACTTCTAAGAATCACTCCCTCATCTGACAGTGTGTGTTCCCATCCTTAGGTTCACTCGGTGCTAATTCCTACTCTAATCTGAATAGACACTAAACATGGATTACTGAACTGTACTGGACTAAATTAACTTAGTTTCTATTGACTGACATAATAGTACTGAGATTACTGTATTACTGAGCTTTCCTGAGTCACATGACTGACTGAGTGCTATGGATCATGGCTTGACTGAGGATATCATGAAAACATAACACTAACTCTAGGTACACAGCTATATTTTTCGGGTACAAGTACCCCCAGGACTCGATGAGAAGAAACTGACAAAGCATGACTTTCTTGAATACATGACCAACATCACAATCCAAAGTACAATA
>NC_061121.1:155679192-155791255 GCF_002878395.1 Capsicum annuum | reverse complement strand
TTCTATATTGACTAAGCGAACACCTTGTTTTGCAAGCTGATGGACTTCCTGAGCTAACTTCTTCTTACTGTCCTCAACATGAGAAACAATACATTTCAATTCTATTTAAATCATGAACGTTCATAAATACAAAAATCTTGTATTTTTAAAAGAGATTATTGAGCTCCATGGGTGAAAGGGACCCATGAATCAACACATGACATACCTTGATAATTGATTTGGGAAGATTGATGGAAGAATCCTTGAGATTCTTCTTGTTTTTGGGAGAATTTGAGAGAAAAGAATGTATTTTAGTGAAATGGAAGTTGAATTCAGTATTTATGGAGCTTTGGGGTGAATTTAAAATACCAAAATACAGCTCCAAAATCATTTGGAAAATGCTGAATTCTACGACCAACGATATTGGGCTAATGTCGTCACATATGTAATAAGTCGTCAGCTCATGTCATCACTTGATGCTGGAATTTATGACTTTTTGACTAAGGCTGATGGCATTAGTTTATAAGTCACCAGATGTGTGAGAAGCCATCAGCTCATGTCGTCACTTAGTTACCAGGCTAATAGGATGGAGTAAAATGGGTATAACATTTTGCTCCGATATCATATTTGGGAAAAATTAAATTCATTGGCAATCTAATTCAATTATCTATCTGTTGGTGAGTCATTAGCTTAAAATTTATAGTATAAGGTTATATATGATTATTTAAAGTTGACTATACCAACATCCTTCCCAACAATTCAATCGGTAAGTAATGTTTTGATTCGTCTAATAGCTAGGACGTACTTGAGACCTTAATTGACATCAAACTTGATAATGAAACTACCAATGAACCATGATTTACTATGCATGATCTTGAAATATAGTGATAATATTGATTTGCATTTTTTGGGGTATTACAGGGTTTAACTATTTATTTTAGATAGTTTGTTAAGGGGTTTTCGTCTATTGCATCTCTTATGACCCGATTGACTCAGTAGAAAGTTAAGTTTTAGTGGTCAATTCTTGTGAGAAGGGTTTTTAGAAATTAAAGACTTGACTCATTGCATCCCCAGTCTTAGCATTACCTGATGGTACAGGTGGATTTGTTATTTATTGTGATGCCTCTATAGTTGGTTTGGGTTGTGTTTTGATGCAGAGAGTTAAGGTCATAGCCTATGCCTCTATACAGTTTAATCCTCATGAGCTAGCTGTTATTGTGTTTACTTTTAAAATATAGAGGCACTATCTTTATGGGGTGCATGTTGATGTGTTTATGCACCACAAAAGTTTGCAGCATGTGTTTATATAGAGAGTTAAATATCCATTAGAGAAGGTGGCTAGAATTATTGAAAGATTATGAGATGAGTATTTTATAGCATCCGAGCAAGGCCAATGTTGTGGCGAACACCCTTAGTAAACTGTCTATGAGTAGTGTTGCTCATGTTGAGAGTGATAAGAAGAAGTTAGTTTGGGAATTTTATCGATTGGATAGATTGGGTGTTCATGTATTTTATTTGGCTGAGGGTAGCATATGGGTACAGAGTAGGGTAGGATCTTTCTTAGTTTCTGAGGAGAAGGAGAGACAAGATCAAGATCCCATCCTAGTTAAGTTAGAGGAGCCAGTTAGAGATCAGAAGGTAGAGGTTTTCTCCCAAAGGGGAGATAGCGTGTTGATATAAAAAAGTAGACTGTGTGTATTGTGCATTGATGAATTGCGACATTGGATTGTGGCTAAAGTGCATGGTACGTGTTACTCCAATCATCCTGGTGTTAGTAAGATGTATTGAGATTTATGGGAGATCTACTGGTGGAGTGGTATGAAGAAAGATATTACCAGTTTGTAGCTAAATATTCAATTTTTCAACAGGTTAAGGTAGAGCATCAAAGGTCAGGTGGTACTTTACGAGAGTTCAGTATTCCCACTTGGAAGTGGGAAGAGGTGATCATAGACTTCATAATGGGGTTACCTCATTCGCGCTGTCAGCATGATTTAATTTGGGTTATAGTAGACAGATTGACTAAATCACCCCATTTCCTGCTAGTTCATACATCCTACTCAACTGAAGATTATGCTAAGCTGTATATTAGAGAGTTAGTCAAATTGCACAGAGTTCCTTCATCTATCATTTTAGAAATGGGTACTCAGTTTACCTCTCACTTTTGGAAAGCCTTTTAGAAGGGTCTAGGTACCTAAGTTCACCTTTGTTCAGCTTTTCATCCGTAGACAGATGGTCAAGCAGAGAGGACCATTCAAACTCCAGAAGATATGTTCAGGGCATGTGTACTTGATTTTAAGGGTAGTCGAGATCATCATTTGTGGTTGATTAAGTTTTCCAACAACAAAAGTTACCATGCTAGCATTCAGATGGCCCCATTTGAGGCACTTTATGGGAGAAGATATAGATTACCTATCAGTTGGTTTGAAATGGGTGAGGCCACATTGTTAGGGACAGATGTGGATTTAGAATCTATGGAGAAAATATAGTTGATTTGAGAAAGTTTAAAAATGGCACAAAGTCATCAAAAATCGTATGCAAATGTGAGGAGAAGAGATTTTGATTTTGAAGTCGATGACTTATTTTATTTGAAAGTGTCACCCATGAAGGGGGTAAAGAGATTTTTCAAAATGGGGAAGCTTAATCCCCGCTATGTTGGCCCTTTCATAATATTGAGTCATGCAGGGAAGGTGGAATATGAGCTTGAGTTGCTTGTAGATTTGTCATCCATTCACCCTGTGTTCCAAGTGTCCTTGTTAAAGAAGTGTAATTGTGATCAAGCGGTTGTAGTACCCTTAGAAAGCATAGATATTCATGATAGCCTCTCCTATGAGCAGATTCCAGTAGAGATCCTTGATTGCCAGATTCGTAGACTAAGGAACCAAAAAGTTCCCTTGCTCAAGGTTCTTCGGTGGAATCAATCCTTTGAGGAAGCCACTTAGGAAGCAGAAGAATATATGCGAACCAAGTACCCTCATCTTTTTGCCGCAGATTCAGATTTAGTTTAAAGTAATAAGTTCCCTCAAATCATCACTTTTCATTCCAAGTTTCATCTTTATATAGCCATTCATTCGATAGTTCTTGCATTTACAAATCAGTTTAGTCATGTTTTCAATTATGCATGCCAGTTATAGCCTTAGTTTTAGCATCTCAATTACTATAGTCTTGTTCGAGGATGAATGTTCCCAAGGGAGAGATATTGTAATACCCTATATATTTCTAACTCAGTCTAGCCCTTAGTACGTACTTGAAGCATTTAGAACCTGAAAATAAATCTAAGAGTTAAGGGACTTAGTCATTTTGACTCCCTTTAAACTTTAAAGATTTTAAATTGACCTTCCGGGCTTCGAGACAATGATTTTTGAGTTAAATTATATTCAGGGGTAAAAATAGCATTTCTCGGGTAAGTTTCAAAATTTTAAAATGAGGATTGGATATCATTCAAATTGGAAAAATGGTTGCTCATTGCAATTGCATAGCATCGCGGTGAGTATCTCAATGAGCATACCAGAGTGTCATGATGAAGGCGATTTTGATATTCGTCAATTTCTAGAGGATCACCTCGATTGCACTGTGTCGCGGTGAACCCCAAAACAATAATTGTCATAATCCAGTTAGTCACCAGGATTCCACAGCATCACGGTGTGTATCACGATGATCCACTCACCACATCGCGATAAAGCCTCAATTGGCAACCCAGTTACGGATTTTAAATCCCAAAGGAAGTTTAGTCTTTTGCCCATATCCCCAAACTATGAAACTAGATTATTAAGTGTATTATTGAGAAAAATATGCTCATTGTCCATCAAATTTCTCTCAATTAAAACCCTAGGCTTCAACATTCAACTTCAAGAATCCCTAAAATTTCCACCATTCTTTTCCGAAAATATTTCAAAATTCAAGGTTCCCAATTTAAGAATTCAAAGAATCAACCTTCAAGAGCACAAATAGGATCTCAAAAACAAGCTTCTTTATCTAGTTCATCAATTAAGGTATATGGGGTTTTGAACAAGGATAAATATTTCATCCTTGTGCCCAAAACTAGTTTTTATTTACAATTTTACATGATTTTACATGAATATCAATTTAGGGTTCATACCCATTTATTGCTATTTGAAGATTATGATGTTTTAAGTGATTTTGATGATTGAATGTCATGTTTACTTCCATAAACTCATGAGTATGACTATATTTTCCAAATTTTGAGTTGAATTATGAATATTTATATTATGAAGCATGAACATTATGATGTTTTGCCATGCATTTGAAGCATGGGTTATCAAACCCTAGTTAAATATTGCTATTTCATTAATGATTATGCTTTTAAGCATCCCATGATATGTTTTTAGACTGATTTGAATAAAGATTTGATCATTTGATCTTTAGCTAAGATATGAAATCCACTTTACAGATTAAATTCAGTTTTGAATGAACAGGTACACAGTTAGCTTTTAGTATGAAACATTATGACTTTTAAAGTGGATTTTCCTACAGAATGAGCATACAATTAAGGGAGTAGTATTTAGTATCTAGTGGAAAGTATGGGTTTAGCACATCCTACTTTCCTAGAACTATAACCAACGCAGGTACAAATTAAGTATTCCCATTTCTAAATGGATGTCAGTTAAAGATGTGATCACTTAGAGCTGGTTATAATCCTTGGAAAGAGTATGACACCTCTTCCCAACATGAGATTTTTCCCTTAGGGGAACAAGATGTTAGACTCCATGATAGCTCACATGGTTTATGTCGGGTAGAAGAACCTCCCTAATAATAATAGAAAAGCTTTCAGAAACTAAGTGTGAAGGCTCACAATTTTACTCAGATATTATCTTACATAGCACATCAATTATTAGATATCATCTTTTAGTTTTTAGATGATAAAAGTGAGTCCTTTCTAAACTTAGCTTACATAATTTAAAAATAGTATACAAGTATAATTTTTGGACTTTAAAGGTGATGGCTCACTAGTTTTATACAGTATGTTTAATTGTTCATGATCTGTGATTTTTTTTTGCTATCAATTATTCTAGCCATGTGAGTTATTACATACAGCATATGTATTCTATGAATTCATTTAACATTAAGATATTAATTTACTGTGCATTTACCCCTATATAGTCAGTACATACTCAAAGTACTGATCTATATATACATCAATGTGCCATATCGTCTTATAATGTAGGTTCAGGTGCTCAGTCTCAGCAGCGTGAGTGATTTCGGGCATCTTTATCTACACCCCTACAGTTGGTGATTTCTCATAGTTCGAAGGCCTATTTGTCCAGACTTTCACCTTTCATAGTATTTGATTTATTATTTTTAGTTTAGTTTGAGTCAGCTAGGGTCTGTGCTAATAGATCTCTTGTTTCTTAGTAGTATAGGCTTGTCGGACTACTAGCTATTATTTTTAGCTTTTTTTGCATTTTTTTATCAAGATAGTATATTCAGTTAATCTTAGACAGTTTTGATATAATTTAGAATTGATGCTTGACTTGTTTACCGTAATAGGAGTTATAGACTTAGTAGCAGGCTTACTGGGTTAGCTTGAGGCTACTTGTAGTCATGAGCACTATTTAGCACCTCAAGACCAGGTTTCAGGGCGTTACACTCTCACTCATAAGTTTGGCACACTTCACAGCTATAAATAAGACTCTATTTGATGCAACTTTCAGACACCCTAGAACACTTTAAACATGTTGCTCTGATTCATAGTTTATTATGACTCGAGACTACCCCCTTGTCATAACATGATACTACGAGTCACAATTAACCCCAAGCTAACCCATGGACCTGAAAAACACTAAGAATATCAAAAATAGCTGATAAAAATATTTATACTAAAGTTGAACTGAATAATGAAAATAAATATTCAAAATAAAACCAATAAATAATAACAAAAACTAATATCACAGGCTAAACATCTAACTATTAGACAGAAAAGCCTCTACTAAATTGAGTTGTTGGGATAAGCCCCTGACTAACTCTAACTATTTGCAAATTGGAAATGAAAAAAATGAAATGAAATGTTAGAACTGGACCTCGCATGTTTTAGACTCACCAAAATGTTGTTGCTTATATGGTAAGAGATCGTACTAGGAGAGATCTAGATATTAAGCTCCAATACCTATATTATGACACAATATAGTGCAAAATAATATATGCAATCAGTATATTAAGCGGCTGTTTGGTAGAGTGTATTGGAAAACTAATGCATGCATTAGTTTAATGTGTATTACTAATACCTTATTTGGTATATTTTGCACCCTATGTATAACTAATGCTTACATTAGTTATACATTTTACTGTGTATTGAGGTGTGTATTACTAACACCTCAAAATCCATGGTATTAGCAATGCAATGGATCCAATACATGCATTAACATGATTAAAGGCACTATTGATCCTCAAAAAAAAGTTCCACATCCTTTCCAACATATATATGAAGGATATTTTTGTAAAAGAAAATATTTTATAGAAATTATTTAATTCATGTTATTTTTGATGCATTAAACCAAACACTAAATAAGAAAAATTCAAGCTTAACTAATGCAATCTTAGCTAACACAAACATTTCTAACACAAACATTACTAACACACCATATTTTGCATTATTCTTTTATACTCTACCAAACGACCCCTTCATGTAGTGAGTATGTGAGATAAAAACAACAGATACAAGCTGCACATGGTACACGTAACGTGGTAAAATAATGAATGACCAAGAATTAACATATGCCATATTATGATCTAAATAACTAAACATAGGGTTATGCAAGAATCCAGATCTGAACTATAAACTGTGAACTGGACTATGAGAGCTACTAATACACAGCATACCCTAATCTAATCTTATCGGATTCTGACCTATAACCCTTGATAGAAGGGTGTTCAGTACCTTTAATGTTGCCTAAATTATATCTATAAGAAAGTATAAATTGATCGTTGAACCAAATAAAGAACTCAACAAAGTTGGGCTCAAACCCACGAGGAATAGGGAAAAAATTTGTTAAGAGCATCCTGATGTATCTAGAAATTACATAAATAAAAAGGGGGTTTTGTAATAAAAATATTAATATAACTATGGTTAGGTGATTAGGTTTTTCATCAATATGAGATAGATAATAGGATTGTGTTCCCCCTGACTTCATAACTCCATAGACTATACGTGCTTGTCAAATTATCTGATGCCTTGCATGCAAAAATATAACAAGTTATGTATCACCTAACCATCTCTAAACCTTGGTTTGTGTGAATTTCACTCATCTCCTCTTGATCTCAAAGTATCATATTGCTAACATTTGTTTTATGATCTTAGATTAACTATCCCAGGTATGGCTTAAGTTAATTAGATGGAGGTTGACAAATTTAAATTACTATTTCTATCTCCTTTTCTAATCTCTACCTCTTTCTTGAGAAAGTGTAAAAAATAGGCGAGTTCCTAACATATGCACCTATATCTAGATTGACTTATTACTTAACCTCTTTTGTTAATTCATTAGAGTTCCCATAGCCCAAGTTATGGGGTTTAGCTACTCATGGTCATAAGAACAAATGAATATTTCATAGATGAAAGAATATTGTTGAACTTACAAAGAATAATATGTAAAACCTAAAATCTCAATTCAATTATAAACCCTAAATTCCAAAAACAATAATTCCAAGATTAATAATGTATCTCATGACTAAAAACAATGTAAAAAGTGTATAGGGTGTGTAACTAAACAATAAAATATCCAAGAAGTATTTATAGATACAAAATAAAACCTATCCTAAACAACATAGGAAAGCACGATCGGCATCAATTAACGACTCATGGGTTCGGTTATGGGTACAACCCATGAATTGAGCCATCAAGTTGTGGAAATTAGATTTGACATAAATCTTTCAAATCTTCAACTCATGATTCCAATTTTTATGTCTAGGGTTGGAGTCATTAATCATAGGTAGGTGTCATAGAAATCAGATATTGCTACATTCTTTAGAACTCGACCCCCAACTGCTACTCATGATTCATAGGTCCTACCCATGAGTCGTGGGTTGAGACGTGGGCTACTTTTTCAGTAACTCTTCCTTCCTTTTTCTTAGCCTTTGCTCCAAAACCTATTTTCTTGCAAAATAAACTCAAATGCACATCATATCCAATAAGAAAACCTAAGTCCTAGCATAATTTCTTTATTTTATTCATCGAAAGTGTCATGAAACCATGGCACATTAACACCCTCAACTTAGAATATTTGTATCTCCTCAAGAAACTAACACATAATAAACAAACACAATGTTTAACTAAAAGAAACCTATGGCACCTATGACACTCAATTCAATTTAGTTCTAACTATCAACCCCCTCATATGCACAACTTTAAAAACCACTATGTGTGTGTATATATATTTCATAATAGAATGACACTAAGGGGTGTTTGGTAGAGTGTGATAAAAAAATTAATACATACATTAGCTCGATACATTTCTAATACCTTGTTTGGTATACTTTTTAACCTATGTATAACTAATGCAAGATTTAGTTATACACTATACTATGTATTATATTATGCATAACTAATACTAGTATTTTCTATGTATTAGTAATACAAAGCTTTTAACATATGCATTAAATTATTAAATGACTAGTTTACCCCTAAATTTTTTTCCAATTCTTTTTTCATTATTGTTCCAAAAGTTTATATATTTCTTTAGAAATAGAATCTTGTAAGTAATATAAAATTATTGCAAAGTAGATGTAATGACCATTTAGGTTATTTATCATATTTTCTCATATTTTTTGTTGTTAAAGCTTTCTTATAGCTGCCATAGGTCATTTATGACCTGCTGGGACTGACATTTTGGTTATGTAGTAACCCTTCAAGTAATTTCTTATGTTTCTGCTTATTTTTGTCATTAAAGCTTATCTATAACTGCCCCAAGTCATTTATGACTTGGTGGGACTAATAGATCGATCACCAGACAATTTGTTTGGTTATTAGAGCCAATTCCCTATTTAGAAGTCTTTTCTAATTCTAAATGAACGCCGGGCAAAATATCAGTAAAACAATCTCATATACAAATTTTTGAGACACTTGGTTTGAGTAACGAGATACCCGAGCTCATTTCAACCTATTGTTCAGAAAGTTAAGAAAATAAAATATGGGTGCGGAATCCATATTTGGTCAAAACAACCTTAGATGGAAAATTCGATCGCATTATCGCATTCAAAATGTAAAATTGGTATGGTGACATAGTTCGTTTGCATATATGAAATTTTGAAAAAATCCCAAGCACTCAATTGAGCCTATTTTGAACTTGGAAAATCTAGTGCATCAAAAAATATGGTGCCACTGCGATCGCGATATCTATGTTGTGATCACGATAAGTCTAATTATCCCAAACTATTGTGATTACGAGGCTTAGATCGCGATCGTGATTTATGTATGAATGCCCAATATGGTGCAATTGTGATGGATCAGTTGTGAGAACGACTCCCAAGTGCCTGGACTAGGTATAAAAAACCTTATTTTGTCCATATTTTATCACTTCTTCAAGAGCTAAACACCTAAATGGTGTGAGAACTTAAAATTAGAGGTTTTTAGTGATTCATAAGCAATATTAATATTTATTTTTCCAATTATCTTCTGATTTAAGGTAAGAATTCACTCTTTTCTTAGTGAAATTTCTTGATTTCTTGTTCAAAAACCCATAACCTTTATGGCTTGATTTTAGCCCCAATTTAGCTTGGTTTTCACCTATTTTGAGGGTAATGATTTCCTAATCTTGTAAGAATATTAGGTTAGTTTCCCATAAGTGGGACCCAAAGGGGATTTTTGGGTGATTTTTTGACCCAAATCATATTGATACAATATGGGTATCAATATTGATTGTATTGATGATTGAAATGTATTTTCAATATCTTGACATCTTAAGGAGGCTTCTCAAAAGGGAAAAGTGGTAGTTTAGCATTTTATTAAGCTTTCTTCAGCGTGGAGTTAAGCTAGGTTTATCCCTTGTTAGATTGAGTTTTCATATTATGTTTATGATATCTTGCAATATTTGGGATGGTTTCTAGGTGTTGGATTGATGAAATACAAGACTTGGGCTAGTTGAACCGTTTAGGATATTTTGATCTTGTAGAGTTGAAACACTTGTCTTGTTCCCTTATACCTTAGGAGAATTAGGCTTTATGTCTTATGTTTAGCTTAAGAATGCCTTAAATCACTCAAGTTTAATAAAAATTCTTTAGATACCCATGCTTAGGGTAAGTTGGCCTTCGTTGTTTACACTAATGAAGGTCGCCAAAGCTTCTATTGGACTTAGTTAAAATGCTTGAGAAGAATCTCTACCTTATTGTGGCTTGCTATACATCTAAGAGTAGATTTAGATACCTTTGCCTTTGACCGACCTTAAGTCAATATTGATGATTATTTCTCTTGAATACCTAGAGAATGCCCTTTTGAGGAAATATTGAGAAACCATAGAAATTGATTATGGTGATAATGACATTAGAAGTAATAATCATGGACTAATTGATTAAATTGTTGTTATTCTATGATGAGCTATGGATCATGTTAGGAAATTTATTTGATATTCTATGGATTTCTCTATGAATGTGCTGTAATTCATACTTTGATATCTATTGATGGTGTAAATGATAAAATATCCTTTATGCTAATGATAAGATGGTTAAAAAACTATTGATATGACATTGCTCATGATATTGCTTATGATTATGATCATGCTAAGAAACTATGCTAGTATTCATGCTAGAAAACATCCCTATTGATGATATTAGTAATTTTTCCATGAATTATGTTAGAAGTTTGACTTATTACTTATATGGGAATTTATGCTATTAAATATGCTTGAAATCATGATATTTTATTTATATGATAACTTTTTTCTATAGATTTTGCCACCGACTATGATGATATATTAATAGCCGTCAAAGCCACAGGATGATAATGATGATATATTAATACCTGGCAAGGCCAAAAGATAATTATAATTATATATTGATACCTGTCAACGCCTGAGGATGATTATGATGATATATTAATACCTGACAATGTCATAGGATGATTAAGATGATGTAGTGATACCCAGAAAGGCCAAAAGATGATTATGATGATATATTGATACCCACAAAGGTCGGGGGATATTTCTGATGATGCATTGATACTTGAAAAGGCTGGAGGATGATTATGTTGATGTACCTATGTGTGCATCAACCTATTCGAGTCTAGCTCTACCCTATTATGTCTATTTATATATATATATATATATATATATATATATACTTATATATAGTTGGACATGATATTGATATTAGCAAGGCCAGGTATAGTGGAGTGTCATAAATGATCAGAAGATGCTATAATTAATGATTAGTGATTATTGATGGTTAGTGATGATTAATGGTTAGTTATAATTGATAATTAGTGATAATTGATGAATAGTGGTAAATATTTTTTAAGTGACAAATATTGAATAGTTGAACAACAAGGATTGGTTGGTAAATGATTATTAGTTATTAAATGATGTTAGTTGATAAATAATGATCATCTAATAAATGGTGATTAGCGGATGTATTGTGAATAGTTTCTAAATGATGACTAGAGGTTATGTGATGACTAGTGATCAAATAAATTAGTTAATAAGATATGCTTAGCTAAGAAATGGTGACTAGTGAGTATCAATAATAAGGTTGTTAAATAATGGTAATGTTCTAGAATGTGGGTATATTATCAAATATTATTAAATGATCTAGTGATGATAAATTATGGAATGATGGTTAAATAATGAGTTGGTTATTTGTAACTGATGAGTAGTTGCTTTATTTTGTGTTTGATTACACTCTCCAGGAGTATGGGAGTCTGTGCTAAGTTATTTACTTTTCACACTAATTGGCGTATGGGAGCCAATTTTGTAGTCTGCGATTGCTTGTGTGATGCCTTGTAATGCATTATTATTCCAATTTATTTACTTATATTGTGTGGTGATGTTGGCATGTGTTGCAGCCTTATGCTATATTGCTATTCTGATTAAATTATTTATTATGTTCAACAGTATTGGAGATGATTTAGGTTTATTTCTATACCTTGACTTAGTTATGATATCTTGTATTTCATAATACTTATATCATGATTTAGCTTAGTAGGTCGATATGCCTGCTGAGTACATATTGTTTTGGTACTAATACTACACTTTTGTACCTTTTTGGTATAGATTCAAGTACTAGTTGTCGTCATTGATCATTGATCATGCTATGTTGCTTTTTCAGAGATAGGGTGAGCTCTTGGAGTTAGAGTCACCTATTTTCTTCTATTTATAGATATTCAGTCTTATGTTGTTGAGACAAATATTTTTGTCCATTCTAAGTCTTTGAGTAGTATTATTATTAGATGTTATTTTACTAGATCTACCAGGTCATAGATGGTATTTTGTATTGAATATTTTATCTATTTAGAACTCTTTACTTAATTGAAAGTGTGTTGGTCATTTTTTCCTATGATTGGGAATTTTCCACAAGTTAAACCATTGTATTTAACTTGGGGTTAAGCTTTGGTCTTACCTACTACTGGGATAGAGTAGGTGACATCATGACTTATAAATTGAGTCGTGATAGGTTACCGAGTAGTTTTTTGATTTGTAGAGAAAATTCCCTATTTTGAAGTCTTTGCTGGATCAAATTGACTATCAGGAAAACAATTTGGTTAAATGATCGCATATGCTAAATCTGACTGTTCCAACAGCTCTGGATTGTAGATTTTAGGGTAGCAAGACCTTTGTTTTGGGTCCCAAGGCACTCGAGCACATTTTGAGATATTGGTCAAAAGTTAAGAAAATAGCAAGTTGGGTGTGGGACCTACTTTTCATTAAAACAAACTCAAATGGAAATTTAGACTGTTCCATTAAGTATGGAATGTCAAATTTGATAAGGTAGCATAGTTTGTTTCTATATACGAGGTTTTGGATGATTTCCGAGGGGTTGGAGTAGACGTGGAAGTCTCAGTTGGTGCTGTGCACCCTGATCACTAGCCATGGACAATGATCGCGATCTAGAAGCCACCCCATGAGTACCATGATCATGACCCTTATGTTGCATATGCGACAACCTTGGCAGATGGAAAATGTCATGATTGCGAGGGTCGGGTCGTAATAGCAACACCTTTTTGCCCATTTTCACCATTCTTCATCAATTTCTAAGAGATATAAATCCTTAATATTTGGAAAACTTAGGAATAGAGCTTGTGGGTGATTTGGGGAGCTTGGGTAATGATTATTACTCGATTTTCCTACAAAATTATGGTAAGATTTCTTCATGTTCATGGTTGATTTCCTCTTTTCTTCTCTAAAATCCCAATAACTTGGTGAATTTATTTTAGCACCAGTGCAGCTCGAATTTCACCTATTTTTTAGGGTAATTACTCTTTAAGCATAAGAGAATATTAGGTTGGATTTGGAAATGCAATTTTTATAGACAAGACCCACATAGGATTTTTGAGTAATTTTGGACTTGAAACACCATAGTGTAGTATGGAAAATATGGGTATCATTATTCTGGTCATGATGAGCAGATTGTGATTCTGATACTGTGGCCCCTTGCAAAAGCTTCTTGAAAGGGAAAGTTGATGATTTAGTGGATTCTTTGAACTTTCTACAGCATCCAGGTAGGCGAGGTTTTTCCCTCTTCATAGATTGACCTATGTAATAGTATGTTTTTAATATTACTTTAGGATTTGGAGTGGGTTTTAGGTGTTGGTGATGGAATTTCCAATACTTGGGTTAGTTGGAACTTTTAGGACTTCGGAATACCATAATTTAAGAATAATTGGCTTAGTTGCTCATGCTTTAAGTAAAATATCTATCTTAGGGTTGATTGTGGATTTTTTAACATCTAATAGTGGATTTTGATACCTTAGCCTATATTGGGGTAGAATTTTCCTTGTAATGGAATTTGGGGATTCAGAAGTTGGCTTTCAACCCACCTTACACCTAGATTTGTGTTGTTCACTGTTAACTCTTTTTACACTTGTTATACACCTTGAAAATGCTCACTAAATTAATTTTTAGGAGACTTGGCACATGATGGTTATGATGGGTTGGTATTAGGAGTTGATGCTTATTCGTATTATTATATATGTACCAATTTGAGTAAGGCTATTGATTACAATTTTGATGATATATGTACCAATTTGAGTCTAGCTATTTATTATAATATTGATGATATATTTATCGATTTGGTTGTGGGTATTATTTATGATATTTATTATATATATACTGGATCGAGTCTAGATATTTGTAATGCCCCGAACCTGGTGCCCGAAATGCTACACGGTGCTCATGAGCCCAAAGGACCACAAGCTAACCCATGACTGATATTTGTACCTGTACACTACATAATATAACATGATAATGCAGAAACATGCACTGAAAGGCCATAAGGTTCAATACCGAACAAAATTTGAATAATAAAACATCTGAGTAGGGTAATAAAATACCCAAAACAAAATTGAAAATACTAAAAACTGAAACATAATAGTCTGCATCTAATCTGAAAGCCTCTAATGTATGAATAATCTGAATAAGGATATGATGAGACGCATTCCTAACTAACTCCAACTAATAAGCTAACCAATGAGATAGTAAAGAAATAATCATGCCCTCGAAGGATGAGCACTCGCTCCGGACTCTGACTGCTGAAACTGGAATCTACCGCTGATCTGCAACTCGTGTCTCTAAACCTATGGTGTAACATAAAATAAAAACACCATAGCGCAAATGCATCAGTATAATAGAATGTACTGAGTATACATATGAGGTAGGCTATATACAAGGGTTCACATGCATGATTATCGCTAACTGACTGTCTAACATGAACGTGAAAATGCATGCATAAACATGTAACTTAAACTAACAACGTGATAACATGATTAATAACTGATATGACTGATTAATGAGTGACTGTATTTGACAGTCCTGAATCTGATGGAACTATTTGAGTTCTGAATTATAACTGAGTTGACTGTATCTGACTGTCCTGAATTCTAAAGAACTACCTGAGTTCTATTACTGAGACTAATTGATTATATCTGACAGTCCTGATTCTCTAACATGAAACTGTGGGAAGTAGTTATCTAATCGACATGCCCCTGATACGCCCTTATAGCTGAGTGTAGGTCCAATTTGTAACCCTAATTGTAAGGGTGTCAATACTGCGCCACTGGTAAGGACAAGCTGTGGGTGACCCTTATCTAATAGTGTCCCAACATACAAGAATGGTAGGGCCCTTATCTGACAGTGCTTATCCATCTCATCAGCCCTCATCGATAGTGTTGATATCTTAACCAATGTTGGCTACATAGTTCTAGAATACAAGGATGACTACTAAGGATCACACCCTCATCTAATGTTGTGTATCCCCATCCTTAGGTTTACTCAGTGCTAATTTCTACTTCCATCTGAATGGACACTAAACATGATTTACTGAACTAAACATGTGCTGAATTACTAAATTTCGTTGACTGATAGAATACTATTAATATCTGACAACTGACTGAGTTCATGAGATCATGGAGATTTTACTGAGTCATAAGACTGTCTGAAGTCTAAGGATTCATAGCTTGACTTAGAGTACCGTGAAAACATGATATGGCTCTAAGCACACAACTAACGTTTCGGGTACAAGTACCCCCAAGACTCGATAGAAGGAAATGGAAAAGCATGACTTGCTTGACTACATAATAATCATCATAATACATTTACTGAAGCATTTCATCAAACATGTGATAGGAATAAGCTTGTACATACATAGAGATTTTATGATATCATGCTAATTAGATACTTTTCCTTCATCTAGGTATTTAATCAAACACAGGGTAGGCTTAGAATGTGTAAACAATATCATACAACAATTAACTATCATGATTCAATTCTAATTTAATCATTCAGGGGTTTAGTCATAGGATTTCATGAATCTATACCTATACAAATCAACCCATATGGAATTTAGCACTCATCTATGGAATACAATTCAATTACTCATTATCAACATGAAAAAGAGCAACCATATCATGAAATTCATAAGAAAATTCATAACTTAAATTTAGAAAAGGGATTCTTGGGCTTCATGGACAAAAGGAGTCCATGAATGAACACTATGCATACTTGGGTTAAGGTTCTTGATGTTCTTGCACTTGAAGAACTGGAAATCCCTTAGTTCTTAAAGAAGATTGGGTTTTGTTCTTGGAGATTAAGGTTAGAGAGACACCCTAATATTTCTTGTGAAATTATAATAAGAATATGATTTCTGGCCAGATTTAACTTGGTATATAAACGGGTGGAAAAAAATCAAAAAGTACCTTTAAAACGACTTGAAAATTCACTGAACTGAACCTGTGATGGCTCGTGCAACGGTACATCACTGGGTCGACGGTCCATCATTTCGATCGTCATTGGTGGACCAGAATAAAGTCTCACTGCCTAGGTAGCGATGGCTCATGCGATGATCCATCGATGGGTCAACGGTCCATCATTTCGACCATTGTAGGTGGACCAGAAGGTTGACCCACTACCTTGGCTGCGACGGTCCATCGCTAGATCGATGGTCCGTTAACTTGGCCGTCGCACCTGGACGATTCTGACAACTCTGAGTAAAATGTTCATAACTTCTTCCCCTGATATCGGATTTTGATGAAATTGGTATTGATGGAAAGATTATTCAATTTCCCATGTGATGGAAAGTAAAAATCATAAAAATAAAATGTAAAAAAATGGTTTCATATTTCAAAGCAAGTTCAGAGATCCTTGAGATAATTTCAAGCTAAGAAAAAGGCACGGGTATTACAATATTGGACATGATGATGACATATGATTACCGGTTTGAGTTTTTCATATGATACATGTACGGGTTTGAGTCTGACAAGGGAGTATGATATTGATAACAGAGATGTTGTGCAAGTTCAAAAAATGGGGAAAATTGTTATAGCATGGCATAACATGGGTAGATTCTGGTAGTATTTTAGAAGTTGATAAGTCAGGGTGGTTTGGTTAAACATTACTTGATTGTACCCTCCAGGCTTAAGGGGGCCTGCGTTGGGTTGTTTACTTTTCTGCACTTATTAGCTTATGGGGGTCAAATATTACTTGTTCTTTATAATATTATTCCAACCTATTTATTCAATCGTGTACAATGATGTTGGAGTTATTTTCATGTTTGCCCATTTTTCCCTTGATTTAGTTATGTTATCTTACATTTTATCATATTTATATCATTATCTAGATTAGTCACCTAGTGATGCCTATTGAGTACCCATAGTTTTTGTACTCGTACTACACTTTTGTACCATTTTAGTGTAGATCCAAGAACTAGTTGCAGCCATGTACTCAAGGATTGTACTGTGGTGGATTTCAAAGATAAGATGAGCTCTTGGAGTTGGAATTTCCCCATTTTATTCTATTTATCTATGTCAAGTATTTTGTTTTGAGATAGATTGTATTGACTTTTCTAGAACTTATGGTGTATTATCGTAGCTCTTGTACTGACTGTACCAGGTCGTGGGATGGTTTTCTCTATTGGGGCTACCTTTTAGACTATTTTTATTGCCTTGCTTATTTATGAATAATTATATTGTCTATTTCACCCCTTTTGGGGACATCTTCCACTATGGATCCTATTATAAATAGCTTTGGGCTATAATTTGGCTTACCTACTGGCGGGGTTTAGTAGGTGCCATCATGACTTGTAAATTGGGTTGTGACAAATTGATATTAGAGCTAAAGTTTCACCAGCATTGTTGGTACAAGAACAAGTGTCTAAAAGAGTTATGCAAGAGGCTATAGGACATTCTTAAGAGTTCTTCACTTCTTTCAGATATTTCATGCTAAGTATCGGAGGTAGTTTTTAAGACATTCCCTTAGTTTTACTCTTTTGCAGATGGCTAGGACACGTGCTACCACTACACAAGATGAGGGTCCCAAGATGAATCAAGATTTATCCCCAGCTAGGGTCCAAGATTGGGGGCCTACAGCATATTCCCGCTCCTGAGCCATAGGTTCTTTCGCTTCAGCCAACAGTGGGCCAGGGACCAGCCTAGGTTCTACCAGGATTTATTTATTCTTCAGTACTTAAGGATGATTTGGTGCAGATCTTAGGGTTGGTTGGTGGTTCACCATTGGATGGTGCACAGTCTATAGATTAGAATTGTACTGAAGCGAGGGCGCACCCTATAGCTGTTGCTCCCAGAGTTGAGGTCCTTAATGTGCCGTTAGTTGCTCAGCCAATGGTTTCTCAGCATATTATGTCTATTGAGAAGTAGAAGATATTGGGAAGATTCTTGAGATTGGCTTTTCCTCAATTTTGTGGTGCACTAGGCGAAGATGGATATAAGTTTTTGATTGCTTGTAAGGACAGTCTTCGTAATGTGGGCCTAGTTGAGAGTTATGTTATGGATTACTCTACCTTTATGTTAGACATGGAAGATCTACATTGGTGGAGAGATCATCATGATTCCATGTCAATTGGATCTTCTTCTTTTACATGGGCTCAGTTCTCCAATATCTTCTTGGAGAAGTACATGCCTCACAGCCTTGGGATAATTTGAGGGATCCATTCTCAAGGTTCGATCAAGGTTCCATCATGGTTTTATTTTATGTGGCTCATTTTTATGAGTTTGCTAGGCATGTTGCTTCTACTCTATCTACTGAGTATGAGAGGTTCGATGCTTTTTTTGAGGATTGAGACATCTCTTTAGCATGTCTACTCAGAGTTTGGTTGTTGCAGGTAGGTCTTTTACTATGATTTCTAATCACGTTTAGGTGATGGAGGAGATGCATTACGAGGCCCAATGGGGCAGCAATAAAACACCTTAGTATTAGAGTAGTTTTAGTGCGAGCCATAGTAGCTCCCGATTAAGAGGTGGTAGTTCTCAGGGTAGACACCCTCCACATCAACCGTACCAGCCTCAGATTCCAACTAGTAGACCAGTTTAGGTAGCACACCAGAATACTAACAAAGGTCAGTCTTGTGTTAGTGATCTCCCTAGTCAGGGTTGTGGTCATTCTCTGAGGATTTCATCATTTGTTATTCTAGTCGTGGTGGTTATTTTAGGTCTATCGAATCTTCCTCTTCTAGTTTAGGTCACCTGACATGTTATAGTTGTGCAGCTCTTGGTCATTACTTGCATGATTTCCCTAGTCATAGGGTGATTCTTATCATAGCTCAAAGTATTACCTCAATTAGAGCAGTTCATCCCTTAGCTAGTGGTTGTTTGTATAGTCATAGGGGTGGTCCCTAGGGTGTTCGTGGAGGTTCTCAGGTAGGTAGGGCAGGTGATCAGTTAGGAACCAGCCAGATGGTTAGCAAGGTCAATTATATATAGTACCTGCCATACCTAAGGTTGAGTTTGCAGATGTTGTTATCACAAGTATGATTTTGGTGTGCCTACAGTCGGCCTTTTGCTTTATTTGATCTGGGATCCATTTAATCTTATGTATTTTATAATTATGCCCCATGATTGGAGTTATCTTGGGATTCGTTATTTGTGCCTTTATGTGTATCTACTCATATGGAAGATTCTTTAGTAATGGATCAGGTTATCAGATCAAGTTTTGTGATTGTTAGAGATGTTGATACTCATGTTGATCTTATTATATTAGACATTGTTGATTTTGATGTGATTATGGGTATGGAATGGTTATCCCACTATTATACGCTCATGCATTGTTTTTCCATGACCTTAATCATTCTCAACATACCCCCGATCTAGTGGTAGAGAGCTATTAGACACAAAACGACGCGAATTATTTCTTACATGTGTGCTAGGAGACTTATCTCAAGGGGTTGCTAGTCTTATCTCGCTTATATTCATGATGTTAGCATTAAGAGTCCGTCACTTGACTTTGTTCTTGTAGTTTATGAGTTTTCTAATGTTTCCCTACTGATTTGTCTGGCATACCACCTTTCCATGAGATTGAGTTTGTTATTGATCTTTAGCCTATCATCCGACCTATTTCTATGGAACCTTACTGTATGGCTCCTTCCGGGCTTAAGGATTTGAATTTTCAGCTTTAGGATCTTCTTGTTAAGGGTTTCATTAGATGCATTTATGTTTCGAGGATAGATGACTTGATCTGGTTTATTTTTCATGAGGCTATTCCATTTATCTGGGTACAGCTAAGATGTATAGATATTTGAGACAACATTATTAGTAGAGTGTCATGAAGAGAGATGTGGCAGACTTTGTAGCTCATTACTTGTGTTATAGGCAGGTGAAGGCCGAGTGTTGCACCCAAGAGCATATGCAAGTGTACGTGGTCTCACCAAGTAGTAAAGTGCCCCTTTAGAAGCCAAGTATTGATCGCACAAGGGCTAGTGCTAGTTTAACTATTGAGATTAAAGTGGTGTAAAAGTGACCAAAACAGTTTGTGGGTTGTAATTTGGAAATTAAAGTAAACAATACAATAAAGTAAGAGATTGGACAATCAGTAAAGAGAAAACACAGGGTCAAAGCGCTTCGTACATTCATACTAAACTATTGAACTTCATTGGTTAGATTAATTATCTTGTTTGTTGATTCGCAAGGTTTATAGTTGATTATGGTCTCTCAATCCTCTAATCTTCTACCTAACTGGAGATTAAAACTACATCGTCGAACGGGTATGTAATAATCTATTTAGATGGATTAAGATGTCATCCTGTAAGTGAACCAAACAAGGCTTCAAAGAAAATTCCTATCCTAGACGCTAATTCAAATCCCGTAATTTATAAAAGGATAAGAACCTTGCTCTATTTATCCCCACATTCTATCCTCTTATTCCCCATCCGGGGTTCAAAAATATTATAATGGATGTATTCTAAGGGTCACGAATCCTAAAATAGTTATAACAAGGATAAATAAAAAACCAAATATGATACGCAATCAAAACCAAATCAATTCAAAACAGTAGTAATCATGTTCTTGGCCTTAACCCAGAAAAGGGAGATTTTAGCCACAAATGGACATAATTGTAATAAATATAAGTAATACATGATAATCTTTATTCATAAACTAAATTAAAATAAGAAAAACCCTAATTGAAGTGTTTTCCAGCCCCTCTCCAAGTTCCAAAGTCATCCAAGGTCTCTAACATCAAATGCAAGTGTTATACTTGTAGAAGGAAAATTTTGGACATCCATGTAATAAGATCTGCACCATGGGTATTATTCACTGGGAATAGGGTGTGTGGATTTCTTCTAATTCCCATGAAATGGGGTGTGCGACGTGGCCCCATCGCGAGGACACACTGGAAAGTGTCATTTGGACGTCTAAACTTGTCTTATGCATTTGTCGTTCCATCCAAATCCTTGTGATGTTGTTTCCGCTTGATTTAAATCTTATGAATCATACATATACCATAATAATCAACTCACCAATCTTCCTATAGCATCAAACACCATGAATTAGAGCTTAAAAACAACACAATATCAAGGACAACAAACAAGAAGATGAAGCTAAGAATGCTAGATTTGTCCTTTTGATCTTTCACTTTGTTTCGACTCTTGGCTTATTTAAATTAAATTTTAAACACTATAAACTAGTTTTTACACAGATAATTACATAATAATAACCTTAGGAACTCATTTCACTCACTAGAATCCATAGAGATCAACTAGTCAAACACCTAGCTCAATCTAGTAACTCTAGTTTTCTCATTTGAGCTCTAAGTGGCCAAATTAAGTGCAAACTTGTTTGAAATACACCTTGAACATTGTCATCAAATACTTAAACACTTATATGCTAAATTATATCATTGTTAACACATTAAGCACATAATTTGTCCTCAAAACAAGGCTAAATAAGCTCGGATAACAAAACTGAGGTGCATAAATCCACTTCAGATCACCACCCCACACTTAAAACTTTGTTGGTCCTAGAACAAATATTTAAGAATCATAAGCAGAGAAGACTCTATAATTCTACTATGAGCAAGACATTCAATATAGTACTACAATGACTACACAGAATGCAAGTTTCTACACTAAGAATGTTATGTACACCGTTAAAATCTCAAGAATACTACTCTAATACATCCTAGCCTCAAGAATTGACTCACCTAGTTGGCAAACTCATACATATTGTTCAATTAAATACATCATACAAATCACCCAACTATTATTAAAAATGTGCCCTCACACAAGAGAGTTACCCATAATCACTCACATAAATGTAATTTCTCACTATTTGGGTACAAGAATTAAATTGCGCTCACTCTCACAAAGAGTTCACAAGTTACACAAGATGAACCATAGGTTTTCCCTTAGTTTAGTACTCTACTAATATCAGAATAAAGCAACTTAGAATTAATTAGGTCTTTAAGGTTTGTAAAATAGGCTAAGGGATGGGTAGGAACTATTATGGCTAGTAATAGTGACTATCTTCCCCAAGCTCTTTAATAAATCATAGTTTCTCATTCAATTTACCTCGAATAGCCTATTTACACCACTTTTGTCTACCCATATTTTTGTTTTTCCCCATCTCATTAAGCTTATTCACATACATTATGTTGGGAGTGTTGTCTATTAACTCATGATTCAATTTTACCCTTCTTTACACCAACTTTACATTATGCACCGCTATTATAGCCACCCTCATCTTAAGTGATTTACCTTAGTTACATAATGTCCAAGGAGGACCAGGGCCACAACAGGTTCATTACAACACAACTGGGCTAAAATTGTGAATTTTTTAGCACAAATTTCTCAAACTCGAAACCACAACACATCAATTACTATTACTTTGAGTCTTCACTTTCACCTTTCTCAAACTTGAATTTCAAACTCCTTAACTCAATTAAATTTCACTAAAGCTTTTAGGAGCTTTGGATCAAATTAAGGTCAATCAAAAAAGGGGATGCAGACTACATATAAGGCTACCAAAGAAAATATGGTAAAGGATTAATGAGGTTAAATAGGATTATACACAAAGGTAAGTCAGATAAAGGGTATAAAAATGGCTATCAATGAAATGCCTATATTATCTCTTCAACCCACACTCTTCAATTTTCTTTGCATACACACCAGAAAAGTTCTAGACATTAAGTACAACAAGGAATATACAAAACCTCACACACACATGGCACATGCTCAAATTAAGTAGGATCATTATAGACTCTCAACTAAATAATCAGATGAATTCAATATTAAGCCAACAAGTACAAAAGTCATAATCATAAGCTTAAGAGCCTAAAAATTTGTAATTAACATAATCAACATGATCTTTACAATCGAAACACTTGCATCATGAAGTTAAATATAGCACCAACAAAAATATCTCACTTATTCCTAATGAAAATAAATATTAAAATTACTTCTATAAATGGTAATTTCCCTACCCCATACTTAAAAATCACCCTTTTTTACCAAAGTGTACTTAAAATTAGATATAGAATACTCTCTGAGGCCTCTAGACCTAGCTAGTAGTATCTTCTTGCACTAAGAGGGTCTGAGAATGCCACACTTAGTCTTCTCCATGCTTCTTAGCTCAAATTTTCCGGTACTCAAACTTCCCATAAACCTATGACTCAAAAAAAAAAATTGTGAAGTAAAAACTAAAATACAGAAAATAAAACCTACCTTAACTTGGTTTGCCTTCCAAGTAGCGCCTGATTTAGTATTGCAGCAAGACTCAATTTTTTACTCATCCATTTTCCTTCATCATCATCCTTCTACTTGGATACCGTTTTCTTATTTATTTATTACCTCTTGAGTGTGAACTGTCAAGGTTAACAGCTCTCTCAACAATAGCCTTTTCAAGCTTATTAATCTACATCATTTGGGGCTGGGGTGGTTATGTCTTGGGCCGCTCAATAAGGAATTCGAAGAGGTATTTGATGGACTAAACTCCACCACCCCATACGTATCCCCTTTAATAACTGTAATTATGTATAAATCTTTATAGAGGGATAGTGTGTTCAGTTATTTATTCACTTTGAAAATTGCCTCTTCATCAACCACCTCATTGTGAGCTTGCCCTCTCTCATAACTATCAATGCTCCTTTCGTCGCTAAGAATTGACGTCCTAAGATGACTGGCACTCTTTCATCTACCTAAAAATCTAAAATAATAAAATTAGCAGGAATAATAAACTTACCAACATAAATGAGAACATCCTCTATGATTCCTTTAGGATGGGCTAGGGTCAGGTCTGCCGGTTGGAGTATCACAGAGCTTGATCTCAGCTTCCCCAAGCCTAAAGTGATGAACAATGAGAGGAGTATCAAATTGATACTTGCTATCAAAGCACTAAGTGAGTAGACCACCTCACTATTGCTAATTTGAATAGGGAGCATCAAAATTCTAGGGTCTTTGAGTTTTGTGGGCATCTTCTACATCACATCAGAACTACACTACTCAGTGAGTGCTACTATCTCAACATCCTATAACTTATCTTTGTGAGTGACCACATCTTTCAAGTACTTAGAGTACTTGGGCATTCCCTGCAAAATATCTAAAAAGGTGAGGTTAATATGTAGCTCTAAGAACGTGTTAAAGAATTTCTTGAAGCATGCATCCTTATTCGCTTTTCTAAGACTCTGTGGTAAAGGTGGTAGTGGTTTTTCCTTTACTTGTTCAGCAACTTTTGTTTTTGAAATGTAATGCCCCGCAAAGTCCTCTTTCAGTCTAAGCCTTAGAGAGTATTTGGTAAAGCAAAAAATTCGAGTCCAAATGTTTGAGAAATATCTTCCCAAGTATGACATACTTTGAATCATTTGGGAATCTATTTGAGCATGAATTAATATCACAGAGGTCCCTTAACTCAAGGAAGAGTTGAAATATTTCCTATCGTTCAAGTTTTAGCGACCGTCAAAATTTAGGTCAACTTCAATCGACCATAACTCCTTGTGTATATCTAATTAAGGGACCTACTATATATCAAATGAAATCTCTTTGAATTATCTTTCCAATGATACCAATTTCGTCAAAACCTAATATCAGAGCAAAGATTTATGTCCATTTTACTCCAGTATGTCTGGCTGGGAAACTGGTGACGATAATTGTGACAAGCCATCATGCCCGTGATGGCCTATCACCAATGTCGTCAAACCTGGGTAGATTTTTAACCCTGGTGAAGACATTTTGTGATAAGCCATCTCATCTGTGATGGCCTATCACCAATGTCATCAACCTTAACCAGAAACTCAAAATTTCATCCTTTTGTGATGACAATTCATAGCGGCTTATCACCAACTTCATGGCTTCTCATGGATGTCGTCAGCAATATTTTTCCAGAAATTTAAGGGTGTTTTTGCAAGGGTATTTTGGTTATTTTTCACCTTTTGGAGGTCTCTATAAATATGAGCATCCACCTCTAAACTCTAATTTCTCCATCTTCTCTTTCAATTCTCTTAAGAAGATATAACTAGGGTTTCATTCAAGAACCCTAAACTTTTAAAAATCATCCATAAATCCTTAAGATTTCTTCAATAATCAAGTTCCTCATAGTGTGATCTTCAAGAATCATTTATTACAAGTGCGGATAGAGTCTCAAACATTAGAATTCATTCAATTTCAAAGATTAAGGTATGTAGATGTTGATTCTTGGGTCCCTTTTATCCAAGAAGCTCAAGACCCCTTTGCAAAACTAAAAGATTTTTATATTTATGAGTTGTTAATGATTTGTATGAGTTGAAATTGATGTTACATGTATTGTTGAGTTTTGATTCATGTTTGTTTACAAGATTCACAAGCCTTGACCCTATTAGAGGGAATCCATAGGATATTTGTAATGAATCTTCCTTATGTTGCTTTCTATGTGATGTGTTCATGTCAAATGGGTGTATAAATGGTTGAATAAGTGAATCATGTTCTCCCTAGGTTTTATAAATATCTTAGGGGAAGCATAAGGGCCATTGTAGCATGTTGAAGATGAAACTCTAAATTGTGAGTTTGTTTATGCATGCCTAGTGTTTGATAAAATGCCCAAGTGAATAAATTATTCCATGGTAGTAGGAAATCCCAAAATAAGTGTAAGCTCATGCATGTCTAGTGTTTGTTGAAGTACCTAAGTGAATAAGTGGAGATGTGATAGTAGTAAATTCCCCAATTATGTGCTCTTGATATATGCTAAGTTTTTAATACATGCCAAGTGGTTAGAAGGTAAGTTATGACATGATAGTATGAGTTTCCCCAAGCCATGTGATATCCAAACACATGTCAAGAATGATTTAGGTATGAAATAGTTGAGGTAAAACCTTGTTGAATGAAGTGCGATCTTGTAGCATGTTTCCCTTACGTTACTATATGATTGTGATTCAGAGATTCTTAAAGTGACCCCTTGGCGATTGTGATGATGAATAGATGTTTGTGATCCTTAAATGCTTGAGGTGGTGTCTTAATGACTGTGACATACTTTAATGATTGTGATTATAAACTAATGTTTGTGATGATGAACGAATGCTTGTGATGATGAATGAATGAATGTGGTGATGACTAGTCAAGAATGATTATGCTTTAGTTTTATGTTATCGAGTCCTGGGGGTA
The DNA here is from genome assembly GCF_002878395.1 of Capsicum annuum. Taxonomy (NCBI): domain Eukaryota; kingdom Viridiplantae; phylum Streptophyta; class Magnoliopsida; order Solanales; family Solanaceae; genus Capsicum; species Capsicum annuum. The sequence goes on along the minus strand of NC_061121.1, from coordinate 155,764,774 downwards.
TTTATACCCGATATTAAAGCTGTTATCTAGAGCCCATGTTAGTTTCTCGATAATTTCAGTCAAGCCATAATTCTCAAAACTCAGTGAACTATAGAACTCTGTATACTCAGACAAGTACAGAACTTAAGAAAGCTTAATAATCTCTGTATCACTAGTAATCTAGTCTCAATCTTGTAATTAACTAAGATCTAATAGTATTCAAGAGATTCAATTCTAATCTCAGAAGTAATTTGAGTAATCTATTCCAGCTCTATATCATCAGTCAGATACCATAATTTGATATCTTTTCTGTTAGATACGGAAATAAGTAATCTCAGCGCAACTCAGTCAAATCTTTTAAGAAACATGATGAGTATCAGATTCATTTCAGTTGTGTTCAGTTGAGAATTCAGTTCAGAATCTTTCAATTGGGAGTAGTAGCTAGCACCGAATGAGAGAAAGGATGCCAGCTCTCTTGTCAGAGAGACTGAGTCGCTAGGAGCGATCCCTGAACTCCAGAACTGTGTAGCCAGCATAGGATGTAGGAGTCCCCATCAGTAGAGGTTATCACTGTCAGAGAGGTTTGACTATTATATTACCTCAAGCTAAGTTCCTGCGAGGTTCATCCCGTCAGAGAGGCTTGACCAGAGAGTTCTTTACTCGTGGCATAGTATTGACATCCTTCCAGCTGGGGTTACAGGTTGGACCCCACCTATCGTAGGTAGGGGCATATCGGCTAAGTAACTACTTCCCACAGTTGCAGTTTTAGTATCAATCTTTAGAAATCAGAACTATATGGTATAGTTATCTATCTCAGTGAGAACTTTAGATAGTTTCGTTGATTCATAGATTAGCTTGGTCTCACATACAGATTTTTATTATTATATCTAGTGATTTCTCATCAAAGAGGCTTGATCTCAGTATCAGACCATGTTGATTATTCTTATTATCATATCTAGAGATCTCTCATCAGATAGGCTTGATCTCCATCTCAGATTCTGTAGAGTATTCATGTTGTCATATTTGGACATGATCATACTTCTTATCATTGATAATTGCTTCCAGAATAATCTGTTAGAAAAGTTTATCTCTAATTCTATCAGTCGAAAGTAGTAAGCTCAGAGTTCATTCCATGATGTACGTAAGTCTACACTCTCAGTTGTAAGTATCAGATGAGTCAGTGATTTAGTATCTCAGTGTTAGTAGTGAGTTCAGTCTGCAGTAAAATGGTATTCAAGTTTCAGTATCTAGAGTTGCGATAATTTTATTTATGGTCTGTGCATTCATGTATGTGTTCTCATGCGACATCTTTATGATTATTCAGTTTTGATATTGTGCATGCATGAGACCTTGCATTAGCCTACCTCGTCTAAATACTCGGTACATTCCTCAACTGACTCATTTTCACTGTGGTGTTTTATTTGACACCATAGGTTCAGAGGTACAGGATCCAGAGTATCCTCAGCAGTTCAGTCCCAATCAGCAGCAGCAGCAGTGAGTCCTCTTTTTTTGAGGATGAATTTCATTTTACTATTATTGCTTTAGTCTTTGTTTACTTTTAGTTCATGGAGTTAGTTGGGGACCTATCCCATCAAATCCACAGTTTAGGTAGTTTAGAGGATTTTCAAATGGATGTATTAGTATTTAGTTTTCTATATTATGAGTATTCATAGATGTGTTGAACTTTATGGCTAGTTTCCATATTTATTTCTGATATTATACAGTGTACAGGTATAAATATCATTAAAGGGTTAGCTTGTGGTCCTTCCGGGTCATAAGCACTTTGTGAAGTCTCGGGATGGGATATCGAGGCATTACATGATTACTCAAACTTCCTCAAATTTTCAACAACTTTGTCATCTACCTATTGAGGAACCAACTCCATATTTACCTCTATAGTTATCTTTGGAGGTTCTACATTTAGCTCTTTACCATTTCTCAAAATGATTGCTATTACTTGTTTTGGAGATCCAGTATCACTTGGAAAGCAACATTGTGGCCTGGTATTTTGTGCTCCTTCCATCTGACCTATCTGCAATGCCAAATTCCTTGTAATATTCTACTGACTCTTCATATCTACTGCCAACTATGCTTGAGTAGCTATAAGTTGTTTCAACATCTCTTTTGTAATACTAGTTTAATTCATGGATTGATTCTCCTGAACCTGCTACTGCTGAAACTACTGGTATTGGTAGTTCCATAATGGAATTGGTGGCTGAGTCTACCACTTTTAATTGTAGGCATTCCCGTAATTCGTCTTTTGAGCATTTCCCACAAACATTACTGTTGCCACACGTGGCTGCAGAATGATCACTTTTTCCACAAACCTCACACCAAGTATTTATCTAATGAATTGCATTAGATGTTGTTGCAGGCTGTGTAACCCCCAATTCTATATTCCTGAGTTAAGTAGTTAACTAATTTTGTAGTGCAGTAATCTGAGCTAATATAGCAGTAAATTGGTTCCCCTCCAACACACCTACAAGCTTCTTTGGGGCACTTCTTGAGTCAGCATGCCATTTAGGATTCCCTTGTGCAATTTAGTTCAACAAGGTATACGGCTCATCATACGTCAATTCCAATGTTTGACCACCTGCAGCTAAATCGTAAAACTTTTGTGTTGCGATCAAGTGCCTTAATAAAAGTGTGACCTAGTACCTCATTGGATTGTTGATGGTGTGGACAGTCCTAAATAAGAGCTTTGAACCTCTCCCACACATGATATAAGTTCTCATCTAGCCTTTGTAGGAAGCTCACAATCTCACTAAGAAGTCTCCCAGTCTTTCTAAATGAAAAGAATTGGATGAGGAATTTCAGGGCTAAGTCAACCTAGGTTGTGATTAAACTTGTCAGCTAAGTTTTCAACCTGTTCTTCGCTACCCCCAATAGTGAAAAAGGAAAAGTGTCATCCTAACATATTCAATTGACAGTCCTTATGTGAAAAAGAAGTTCTGCAGGTGGATGTGTGGATCCTTATGTGAAAGCCCAATAAAGTGTCCACTGCTAATCAAAAGATGTACCATGGTTTGTTTTATCTCAAAGTTACCTCCAGCAGCTGGTTTTTTATAAGGGGAGGTCAAATTCGTCAGAAATAGGATTACCACTTTGCGAACTATCCATGGGTTGGTGGATCTTAATCCAAGAGAGCAGGATTATCTTGTTCCTTTTGAATTTATTGGATGGGGTAGAGAAGGACTACTTCTCTCCTTAATTGGTGAAAGCATTTCTCGAGTTCGGGGCTTGGTTCAACCAATTTCCTATGTCTTTCTAGCTTACTAGTCTGGAAACCTATTTCTAACAAATTCAGTAGAAGACCAACAATAAAGCACCAAAGAAATCTAAAAAGTAAAACTAAATCTAAAATAGTTTCCAATTTACAAGTCTCCAGCAACGACACCAAAAACTTGTTGCGCGCAAGCACATACGTAAGTGTACGTGGTCTCACCAAGTAGTAAAGTGTCCCTTTAGAAGCCAAGTATTGATCCCATAAGTACTAGTGTTAAGCAACTATCCAATTTTAGTTTTACTATTGAGATTAAAGTGGTGTAAAAGTAACTAAAAGTGTTTATGGTTTGTAAATTGGAAATTAAAGTAAAAAATGCAATCAAGTAAGAGCTTGGACAATCAATAAAGAGAAAACCAAGGGTTAAAGCTCTGCGAACATTCATACAAATTTATTGAACTTCATTGGTTATATTACTTATCTTTGTTGTTGATTCACGGGATTTATTATTTGATCATTGTCATCCCATCCTCTAATCTTCTACCTAACTAGACATTACAATTACATAATTGAGTGGGGATGTAATAATCCATATAGATACATTAAGATGCCATTCTACAAGTGAATCAAATAATTTTTCAAGGTATATCCCAATCCTAGACGCTAATTCAAATCCCTTATTTTATAAAAGGATACTAACCTTGCTCTATTTATACCCATGTTCTATCCTCTTATTCCCCCTCCCAGGTTCACAAAAATGATAATAGATGTATTATAAGGGTTGTGAATCCTTAAAATATTTGTAATAAGGATAAATAAAAAACCAAATATACTAAGCAATCTAAACCAAATCAATTCAACGCAGTAGTAATCATTTTCTTGGCCCTACCAATGGAATGAGGCTTTTAGCAATTCGTGGACATAATCGTAATCAAGATAAATTAATAAATGATAAAATTCATTCACAAACTAAATTAAAATAATAGAAACCCTAATTTAAATGTTTTCCATCCCCTCTCCAAGTTTCAAAGTTGTCCAAGGTCTCTAATATCAAGTTAAAGTGTCCTATTTGTAGGAGGAAAATTTTGGCCATCCATGGAATAGGGTGTGCACCACGGGGATTATTCCCTGGGAATGGGTCCTGCTATATACTACTCATTCCCATAAAATTGGGTGTGCTATGCGGCCCCATCACTAGGACACACTGGAAAGGGACATCTTGACGTCTAAACTTGTCTTGAGCATTTGTCCTTCCATCCCAAGCTTTGTGATGTTGTTTCCACTTGATTTCCAGCTTGTGAAACATCCATATATCATCATAATAAACTCACCAAGCATTCTATAGCATCAAACACCACCTATTAGACCTCAAAATAACACAATATCAAAGAGAACGAACTAGAAACTTAAGCTGAGAATGGTAGTTTTGTTGTTCTGATCTTTCACCTAATCTTGACTCTTGGATTATTTCAATTGAACTTTAAACACTATAAACAAGTTTTTCTACTCATAATTACAAAATAATTAACTTAGGAATTTATTATACTCACTAGAATCCATAGATATCAACTTGTAAAGTACCTAGCTCAAGCTAGTAACTCTAGTTTTCTCATTTGAACTCTAAGTGACCAAATTAAGTGAAAACTTGTTCGAAATGCCCCTTAAACATTTTCATCAAATACTTAAACCCTTATATTCTCAATTTATATCATTGTTAACATATTAAGCACATAAGTTATCCTCAAAATAAGGCTAAATAAGCTTGGATAAGAATACTGAGGTGCATAAATACTCCTCAGATCACCAAGCACCAATGACCTAGTAATTTATATGGAGGTTTCCCATTCCCAAGTGGAAATGGGATAAGATCACCATTGACTTTTTTAGTAGTTTACCTTAAACTTCCTGAGGTTTTGATGGTATTTGGGTCATTATGGATCGGTAGACCAAGTCAACACATTTTATTCCTATTAAGATATCCTTCAGTTCTGAGAGGTTAGCCCATAACTATGTACCTGAGATAGTATATTTTCATGGTGTGCCTATATCTATCATTTTAGACTAAGGTTTCGTGTTTAATTCTAGATTTTGATAAGATTTCCAAGAGGAGTGAGGTACTCAGGTTGATCTTAGTATAGTTTTTTATCCGCAGACCAATGGCTAGTCAAAGTGGGACTATTCAAATTCTCAAGAAAATGCTCTGATCCTATGTTATGGATTTTGGAGGTTAGTGGTAGTAGCACTTAGCCTTGGTAGATTTTGAAAATAATAAATATTATCATTCGAATATTAAATGAAGCCTTTTGAGACTATACATGGTAGGCAACGTTGTTCCCCAATTGAATGATTTGAGGCTTCCAAGGTTAGACCTCATGGTACTGACTTGGTTCAGTAGTCGTTGTACAGAGTCAAGGTGATTCAGGATAGGTTTAGAGCAGCTCATAGTAGGAAAAGATCTTAAGCATACCTTAGGCTTCATGAATTGAGGTTTGGAGATGGTGATCTGGTATTCCTCCATGTGACGCCAATGATGGTTGTGATGAGGTTTGAGAAGAAGACAAGCTCAACCCCAGATATATTGGACCATTCGAGATTCTTTGAATAGTAGGTGAGGTGGATAATAAGTTATCCTTACCCTTAGATTTTACTTCTATCCATCCGGTTTTCTATGCTTCTATAATGAGATGATACATTTTTTATATGTCTCATGCACTTAGATGGGATTCATTTTAGTTTGATGAGCGGTTGACCTTCATAGAAGAGCCTGTGCATATTTTAGCTAGTAACATCAGGCGGTTGTATACTAGGGAGACTCCTTTAGTGAAGGTTCAATAGAGGCACCATCTAGAGAAGGCTACTTAGGAGATCAAGAGAGAGATGTGAACCCACTATCCTTACTTATTCGAGACTTCAGGTATATCCTAATCCTTGACTTTTCTAGTGAAAGTCCTTTTAGTAGTGGATATTGTAATAACACTTTGGGTCATTTCTATATTTCTGCATATTTTTCACCATTAGAACTTTCCTATAGCTACCCCAGGTCATGTATGACTTGTTATGACTAATAGTTTGGTTACTGAGTAATTCGTTTGGTGTTTAGAGCCAATTCCTTATTTTGAAGTCTTCGCTAGTTCAAATTAGCTACGAGCAAAAACTTTAGTCAAACGATCTCATATACTAAATTTGATTGTCCTAACAGCTCCAAAATGTCAATTTTAGGCTATTTAGACCTTTGTTTTGGATCTCAAGGCACGCGAACTCATTCGAGCTACTGTTCAAAATTTAAGAAAATGTTACGTTGGTTGTGGGATCCACTTTTTTGTCGAAACAACCTCAGATGGAAATTTTTGACTATGCAATTGAGTTCATAATATCAGCCCAATCAGTACAGCGATTGTGACCCTTATTTAACAAATGCGACAACCTTTCCATGTTACAACCTTGGCGGGCGGCAAATGCCATGATTGTAGCCTCAGGTTACAATAGAGACTCTCGAGCACCTAGGAAAGGTATAAATATCCCTTTTTTTACCTATTTTTCACCCTTTTTATCATTTCCAAGAGAGTTAAACCCTAACTATTGAGAAATATTAGGATTAGAGCTTGTGGGTGATTTGGGGAGCATAGATAATGATTATTACATGATTTTTCATCAAAATTGTGGTATGATTTCTTTAAATTCATGGTTGATTTCCCCTTTTCTTCTCTAAAATCCCAAAAACTTGGTAACTTGATTTTATCACCAATGTATCTTAGATTTCACCCATTTTTAGGGTAATTACACCTTGAGTATAAGGGAATGTTGGGTTGGCTTTGGAAATGTGATTTCCTTAGATGGGACCCACTTTCAATTTTTGAGTAATTTTGGACTTAAAGCACCATAGTCAATATGGGTATCATTATTCTTATTTTTATAAGAAGAATGTGATTTTGATAGCATAGCACCTTGTGGAAGCTTGTCAAAAGGGAAAGTCGGTGATTTCGCGGATGCTTTGAGTTTTATATGATGTCCAGGTAGGCTAGGTTTTTCCCTATTCATAGATTGAACTATGTCAAAGTATGGTTATGATATTATGTTAGGATTTGGGATGGGTTTAAGGTGTTGGTGATGGAATTTGCAATACTTGGGTTAGTTGGATCTTTTAGGCTGTTTGAAGATTGTATTTAAGCATAGTTGGCTTAATTGCTCATTATTCAGGTAAAATATCTATTTTAGGGTAGATTATGGATTTATTAACATCTAAAAGTGGATTTAGATACCTTTTCCTAGAATGGGGTAGAACTTACTTTGTAATGGAATTTGGGGATTTAGAACTGGGCTATTCAACCCATATTAGGCCGAGATTTGTATTGTTCTTTGTAACCCTTTTTACATTTCTTTTACACCTTCAAAATGCCTACTAAGGTAATATTCATGAGATTTGGAACTTGATGTTTATGATGGGTTGGTATTGGGAGTTGATGCCTATTAGATTATGATACATGTACTGATTTGAGTCTGGCAATTGATTATAATATTGATGATGTATGTACTGCTTCGATTTCGACTATTGATTATAATATTAATGATATATTTACTGATTTGAATTTGGATATTATTTATGATATTTATTATGTATATATCAGTTTGAGTCTGTATATTGGCCATAATGATGATATATGATTACCGGTTTGAGTCCATCTATTGATTATAATAATAATGATATATTTACCAGTTTGAGTCTTGATATTGATTATGACTATAATGATACTTTTATCGGTTTGAGTTTGGCAAGGGAGGATAATATTGATCATAAACATACCAGTTCAAGTTTGGAAATAGGGAAAATTATTATGGTATGGAATGACATGGATGGATTGTAGTAGTATCATAAAAGTTGGTAAGTGATCGTGGTTTAGTTATACTTTACTTGATTATACCCTCCAGGGTTATGGGGGAATGCATTGGGTTATTTAATTTATTCACATATTGTCCTATGAGAGCTAATGTTGTATTTATAATTTCTTGTTCTTTATGATATTATTCTAACCTATTTATTCAATCATGTACATAGATGTTGAAGTTGATTTCTGGTTTGCCTTTTTTTCCTTGACTTAGTTATTATATCTTGCATTTTATCGTATTTATATCATAATTTAGCTCAGTCAGCCGATAATGCCTACTGAGTACCTATGGTCTTAGTACTCATACTACACCTCTGTACCTTTTAGGTGTAGATCCGAGTATCAGTTGTCATAGTTGACTCAGTATTGTGTTATCATGGATTCTAAAGATGGGGTGAGATGTTGGAATCAGAGTTTCCCCATTTCCTTCTATTTAGCTATGTCTAGTCTTTTGTTTTGAGACAAATTGTATTAACTATTCTAGAACTTATGGCGTGTTGTAGTAGCTGTTGTACTGACTCTACCATGTCGTGGGATGGTTTTCTATATTATGGCTACCTTTCATATAATTCCTATTTCCTTGCTTATTTATATAAATTATATTGTCTATTTTACCCCTTTGGGGTCATCTTCCACCAAGTTAGCTCATTGCAAATAGCTCTGATATATGATTTTGCTTAGCTACTGGTAGGGTTTATAGGTGCCATCATAAATCGTAAATAGGGTCCTTAGTAGATTATCTTTTGAATCTTTTATGACAAAGGAAATTGAATATTATAATTTGCCCAAATGTTTTCTCTGTTTAATTTTTATTTTCTTTCTAATTTCTTTCTATTTTTTCTGGCAAAATTTCATTGTTTCATTGCACAAGATTTTTGGTTTATATGACGTGAACATTAGGGATGAATGCTATTTTCATATTTTACTAGAAAGGCTGAACTTTCTACGAAATATTACCTCTTCCAGACAAGTGAAGAAGAGTTTTCACTTTTTACACATGATAGGAAAGAGAGTGTAGAATGCTAAATAAAGGGTATTTTAGTAAATAAATATTATTTGGTAAAAATTATATTTTACATTTTATTTTTAATACATCAAACCAAATAGTGTGTGAGAAATATTGCTTGCATAACTAATACAACCATATCTAATACAAGCATTACTAATCCAAGCATTATCAATACACTCTATTCAACATTATTCTTATACACTACCAAACAACCCCTAAACGAATCAAGTAATAATGGCATTAGATTAGCAACAAACAACCATGCATGTATGCAATTGTCATTATCTAAGCAAATAAGTAGTTAACAATATAATGTATGTACCCTCATAGAAAAGAAGTATCAACTCCTACAGTATCATAATGAATCTCAATACCGGGACTATATCAAAACGCTCACACTCACAAAGAAGTTCAATAAGCATTAAATACCTCAAGCTTGCCCTTATTTTCTATGCTTTAGTTTTTCAAATACTTGGACTGGGATCACTATTGGACTTTACTCAACTTCTCATGTAGACTTGGAGGTAGGTATAGTACATATGGAAAATAGTGAATCACCCTCTTTGATACTACACTTATATTTTTAACCATGCTTCTTTTATCATCCCTTTTTATCCTTATTATTGTTCAAATTGGGTGCACTTTTCTTCATTATTTACATTTACTATTTCTTTTTATCTTTTTTTTTCTCTCTCTTTTTCTTTTTTGTACACTTTTTCTACCACACCCAATCCTACCTTTTTTTTCATTTTTCAATATCTTCTTTATACCCGTCTTCAACTACGCACCTCGATAATAGCCACCCTCAACTTATGAGATTTTTCTGAGTTGAGGTACATAATATTCAAGGAGGGACCAGGGACAAAATAAGTTCATTATAATTAAAATGGGAAGTTAAAAAGGTTAAAAAGGGAAAAAAGGGTCACCTTAAGCTTAAATTCGGAAGCAAGGGAAATTATTCTCATTTGGTCGATCTTTTTAAGAGAAATATAGACTTATTCAAACATGGCCTATGACATATCCCAAACAACTATCCTACAACCTAGGAAGGACTAATTGGGCAAGTTCTGGATCAAACTCACAAAGTGCACTAACTAAATACCTCTCACATACATGGCACAGGATTACATTATCAGCTACTACCTATCCGGTTCATGCACTTGTTATCTATGATTATTTTATCCCTAATACTGATTCAATAATGAAATTCAACAATGACCCAACATATCTTCTTAGCATATAGTTCGCAAAAATTAAGAGGGGTATTATTTTTATAAAACACACAAAAACAAAAAATTTTGACCGCACCAAAGTTCTCTATTTTTCCCCTAGTCAAACAAAACAACACATAACACATAATGAACATAACAATAACCTAACTAAGTCGGCTCTCCTATGGTAGCACATTCTAGGGAAAAGAGACACGATAATAAAAACCTCATTGGTACACCCCCACCCTTAAATAAAATCTGACATACTATCCCCAATGCATACTAATAAAAGAAATAACACATGGGAGTAGGAACATACCTGTGATGCTCTTGAAATCATATACAGCCTCATCTCAGCTAAGGCATCAAGAGGCACATCGAGCATATTGCCAAGAGGTGGTGGTGGTAGTCAACTAAAAGAGTCCTAATACGTGATGCTCATGCTCACTCTCATCAATGTGCTATTAAATAATAGAATATATGGTGGCCCTCTTTAGGTCCCACTTAAACTCATTTGAGCTATCACTCTACTTGGCATACTATTATTCTCTCTAGGCCCTAATAGTTTGAGCCTCATCCTCATCAGCAAATAAATCAAAAATCAATGGTGATGGTGGTAGTGTAGGCAGTACCTACGAAATAAAAGGTATAATTAAAGGGATGAAAGAAGGGTGGCTCTCAGCTAAAGTACAAACCTCTAATCTCAATGGGGCTCCCTCCTCGTGCATTCTCGATAAATCAGGAACTTGATCCCAATGGAGCAACTTTCTTATTTGGATCACAAAGCTATTAATCCATCCATACATATCTCTAGTAAATTGCTTTATTGAATCCATCTTTCTTGACTTGGCTCGCACTTCTGATGCCTCTAAAGTAGCTGAATCTGACAAAGTAACTTGACCAACTAAGTATCGATATGTGTCTAGAGATCTACTAACTTTTGTTGCTTGTCCACCGTCTTCTAAATTGATTCTCATGATATTGTCACCATCTTAAAGAATACAGGCGAGGGGACACTATCGAACTAGAAGCTGGAGCTAAAGTGACTATAGCTTTTTCACTCCCTACAGTAGCTGATGTCTCTACCGGTTGGATTCCTGTATCAACATTGCTACCTAATATCAGCCTATCAACTTACTCATCCAACTCTAAAGTCTCCTCAAAGAGGGACTCTCCAAAAGAGATACAAGTTTATGCCTTCTTCAGTGCAACTAGGTTGGCTTCATCACGAATAAACCCCACATCAGTCATCTAGTTAAACTCAATATGATGTATCAATCTCTATTAATAATATTACTCCCTCTATATCACATAGTACCTAGATCAAGCAGGGGAAATCAATATTTGTGATATCATAAAAACCTCACTAGTGAATCTTGTCTTGGATCCACCAAGTAAAATATACGTCATATCCAGCAATGATTCTGGTAACCAATATTTCCCGATCCCATGTGAGTGCATTATCCAAAACTATGGGGCTCAACTTATTTCTCATTATAGACCACCAAAACTTCCCTACAAAGTGAAGGAAGGACTTCTCTATATCTACCTTCTCCTTGACTCAAGGGGCATTAACACCAAGCTCAATAATCTACCATGCCATCCATCTTAATTACACTTTCTTTTGCTTTGCGTAGGTCAAGATCCCTTGTTGACCTGCTACTCCCCACTGTCTTTATCCTATAGTCAAACTCAGTTGTAGTAGTAGGCCTCTCAAACCCCATCCCAAAGGAATCTATGGATCGTCTCATTGGATATGTTAACTTAAATACGCCTGACTAATGTATGGTCCAGTGGAGGCTAGTCCTAAAATTTTATCCCTGCTGGTGTAATCAAATCAATGGATACAACATCGAATGTATATAAATTATTCACCATCATTAGGTTGTAAGATCCAAAAATTTCACCTATCCATCTAAGCTATATCTATCAAATGTAGCCTTCAAGTTTAAAATATCTACCAAATCTACAAGACCAATGCGGTTTTTCTTAACTTTGCTCCACCAAGTCCTGCCCTAATCAGTAACCTCTATATCACAGTCATAAAAGCTTTACATATCCTCCACACACCACCTCTGAATAGATAGGTTAAAATAATAATAGAGGTGTGTATGGACTCCTATACTACTACAACTGAGGCTGATGCAGTGTTATTCTTAGCACCTTATGAATACTATGCTCCCTCGGTAGACGTAGGAGCATCTACAGCTCTATTTTTTACTACCTGACTCATAATCTATAGCCTCCTCAGACTGGGGGATAACTGAATCCTCCTCACTATCATGAGAACTAGATTTCTCCTCTGTCTTATCACACTAGAGAGGGTTAAGAATATATGGTGGTGATATCCATGTAGCCTTCATCCAAGGTCTATTCTGGGCAATAAAACTTGGTGGGGCATGGGCCCTAGATTGAGATGCCAGTGGTGAAGCAGGCTAGGGACCTGGCTGAATGGCAGCCCTATCTATTGTATCTCTCTGAGTCTGGCATCGAGTCTGATGCTTCACCAAGGTGTACTATTAATGAAGTACTCCTACACATATCTTTTCTGCTTAGGAGACTGGTCTCTTAGTCTAGACTGTAATCCCTTCTTTAGTGTTGCTTTTGGTGGCATGGTACCTATATTGAGAATCATCAATAATCAAATCATATTAATCAAAATAGATAAGAAAATAGTTTTAAGTGCAGGTCTAACCCATGAGTCTAGTTCATGACTTGTGGACTGAACTCATAACTCATGGGATAGACTTGTGAATTGATAAGGCAATCTATAAGTTCAACCCATGACTTGGGGGTTCAAGTCATGAGTCGTGACTTTCTCTCATGGGTATTAGATCCTAAGTATGAGTTTCGAAAACCTTAGATCTAATTTCTAAGAGTCTAATCCATGACTCATGAGTATAGTTCACGGGTCATAGGTTGTGTTCATATGTTCAAACCTAGGGTTTACTTAGATTTTTCCTATGATTTTAGTTCCAAATCACATAATATGTTACTTATTAAGTGCAACTCTGATCAAATTAGTTCACATTAACATCAGTAAATGCATGTAACACCCTGTATTTCCCTAGCATAATTTAAGTCCCAATACATAAGTATTCATATATTAAATTTTCGAAACACTCATTATTTTTCAGTTTAGAGCTTACCATTGTATAGGAAATTCAATTATCTTTCCAACGATATAAAATTTTCCCAAATCTGATAACCATGTAAGAAGCTATGGAGATTTTAATTTTCAGTCATTAGGCCCCATTATTTTAACCCTTAGCGCATCACGGAGAAAGTCCAAATGACTATTGTCAATTTCCAATGATACTCCATGATGTTGGCGCATCACGGAGTAGGCCCATTTTCAGTAGGCCTCAGCAATGTTGACGCATCATGGAGGAGGCCAAATTGGCATTCCAAAGGCTTACCGTGATAGCTCCACATCATGATGTTTGTCTAGGTCCCAATTGTCCATTTCCAGTGGATTAGCGTGATAGTGGCACGTGACGCCAAGATCAAAAATTAGGATGATCAATTTTTAGATTATGTTTTAAATTCGTTTAAGGGCATTTGGGTCTTTTTCTAAGACCTAAACTCATCCTAAAACACAAAATTTATCCCCAGTTGACCTAGATAATCATTCATTATTCAATTTCCTCTCAAATTAAAGATCCCCTTTTCCAAGAACAAGAAACCCTAGCTCTCAAATTCTAGATTAATCCTATGGAACTCACCCAGAACTTTAAGAAATTCATTCTCCCAGGTATGTTAGATGTTCATCCATGGATTTCTTTCATCTATGGAGCCCAAGTAACCAATTTTAATCACCAAGTTATAATCTTTTCAAGTTATTATATTTTAAATTATGATTTCATCTATGAATCTCCATGAACTATTGATTTATACTATGTTACCATGAAATTATTGTTGCTATTCAACTCTCCATGTTTTAATATTATTATTTATTAAATTAAATCATGATTTAGTACTATTATGTTAAATTCATGCTATTGTTATAAGTTCCATGGCATTTCTCTGATTGTTTTAAACCTTGAACTACAAGTGTTTGATAAAATGCCTACAAGAGTGATTAATTTTCTTTAAAAAAACCTTCATGTTTTGTCCTTCAAGATTTAGTGTAATTTTACTATTATTGTTTTGAGTCCTGGGGGTATTGATTACCAAAAATCCATGTTTGTTCGCCTTTTAGATCGTGCCTCAATGATCTAATATGCATGGAAACACTCATGCTCTACTAATGGGAGCCATACTCGATCTAGGGGTCCCGTGCCTGATTTTTCTAGGAGTTCCACTGATTCATTCTAGTCCACCATAGGCTCCTTAGGCAGACGTGATGAATATGGAGTTTTATCAGTCGATCCATATGATTTCTCAGTGGGTAGCTTCTCAAACTAAGCAAGGTGTATCTTGTATTACATCTTTTGAGGCCTTAAGGGTTGGCCAGTTTATAAGGTTGAGTCCTTCAACTTTTATTGGTGTTAAAGTGGATGAGGATTCTCAGGGTTTTTTGCATGATATGGAAAATATCTTCAGGGTCATGCAAGCCATGAATGTGGAAGGGGTGATTTTTTTCTTATTAACTAAAGGATGTGGCATACCAATGGTATAAGGAATGAGATCAGGAAAAAGGTGTGGTTGATGAGTCATCTCTATAGAAAACTTTCTTGAATTCTTTTTTGGATTGCTTCATTCCTTAGGAGTTTAGGAAAGCAAAGCATATGAATTTGTTAATCTGGAATAGGAGAAGATGTCGTTCAAGGAGTATGCCTTGAAATTTCACTAGTTGTTTAGGTATGCTCTAAAAATAGTGTAGGGTATGAGGGCCAGATTGAGAAAGTTCATTTCAGGACTGTCTTGTGAGTGGATCCTTGAAATCAAAACTGCATTGCTGATCAAACGTATAGATATCTCTAAATTGGATGTTCATATACAATTAATAAAGGAGGAAAAGATAAAGCAGGATGAGGTAGGTAAAAGGCAAGGTAAGAAGTTTAGATTCTCTGAATAGGGCGGTGGTCAACAGCAAAGTGGTTGAGATGGTGGTAAGTTGCCAAAGAAGAAGTGGGGGAGTTTTGGTTCTTTCTCCACAACTAGTTCTCATTACCTAAAGTTGTTAGGAATCAGTAGGGTGAAGATAACTTTAGGTAATAGGGTGCCCAATCTCTGGCTAGTGGAGCTCAGTCGGCTTTATAATGTCCTCTTTGTAGGTTTTGTGGTCGGTTGTATCAGGGCTTCTATTATGAGAAAAGGGACAGGTGTTTCAAATGTAGACAGCCAAGCCATATGCTTAGAAATTATCCAATTAGTAAGGTTACTTCAGGAGCAAACAAGGTTTTGGTTCCCTTTTTATTTGCTCCTGCACCTATGGGTACTGCTTTAGCATCTATTTTTGCTTTTGGTACTGATACATATCGAAATAGGTTATTGCATCTAGATAGGTGTCTGAGGCATTACCTGATGTCGTGAATGGTATGTTACATCTCTTTTCTCATGACGTGTATTGTTTACTTGATCTAGGGTCCACTCTCTCTTATGCGACCTCATTTGTGTATGGGTATTTTGGTTTTAATCCTGAGGTTATTTTGGATCCTTTATTATTTCTTTCCTAGTTGGTGACTCTGTGGTTGCTCAAAGAGTCTATAGGGGGTGTGCGGTATTTGTTGTTAGTAAGGAGACTTTGGTGGATTTTTTTAAATTAGATAGGGTAGATTTTAATATCATTCTAGGGAAGGATTGGTTACACTCGTGCTACATATCCTTAGATTATCGAACCTGTAAGGTTGTCTTTAAATTCCCTGTGAACTAGTTATTGAATGGGATGGTAGTTCCTAGACACTAAGGGGGAGTTTATATCATATTTTAAAGCTTAGATGTTAATATCTAAAGGTTGTCTCTATTATTTGGTCTGGGTTAAAGACTCTAACTCAGAAGGTCCTTCTATGTATTAGGTTTTGGTAGTGAATAAGTTTCTGGAGGTCTTTCTAAATGATCTTCTTGGTATTCCTCCTAATAAGGAGATTGATTTTGGGATTAATTTGGTTCTAGACACTCGTCCAATATCTATTCCTCCTTATAAAATGGCTCTGGCTGAGTTAAAGGAACTCAAGAAGCAAATTAAGAAACTTTTGGATAAGGGTTTCATCCATCCTAGTATGTCCCCATAGGGTGCGCCGATGTTATTCATGTGTAAAAAGGATGGTTCCCTTCAAATATATATTGGCTATCGGTAGTTGAAAAAGGTGACGATTAAGAACAAGTATCCTCATCCTAGAATAGATGACTTGTTTGATTAGTTGCAAGGTGGTAATTTTTTTCAAAGATAGATCTTCAGTGTGGGCATTATTAGCTTAAGATTAGGGAGAGGGATATCCCAAAAATAGCATTCCGAACACTGTATGGTCACTTTGAGTTCTTAGTTATGTTATTTGGTTTTACCAATGCCCCGACGGTATTCATAGATTTGATGAATTGGGTATTCCCAATTTCTAGATTTATTTGTCATTGTGTTCATTGAAGAAATTTTTGTGTACTCTAAGAGTGAGGTGTATCATGCCAATCACCTCCATGTGGTGTTGCAGACCTTAAAAGAGCAACAGTTGTATGCCAAATTCTCTAAATGTGAATTTTGGTTGATCATTATAACTATTTGGGGTCATATTATTTCTATTGAGGGGATCATAGTGGATCCACAAAAGGTGGTGGTGGTTAAGAAGTGTACTTAACCCACGACTCCAACTGACATTCAGAGTTTTTTAGGGTTAGAAAGTGGTTCAATCGTCTCTTGTTGCAGAGATCAAGGAGAATCAAATGCTAAATTTTGTCTTAATGAAAATCAAGGGTGATGTAGGTGGGAAAAATGTAATGGTATTTGAGATCGGTGGTGTTGGTACCTTTCAGAATTAAAGAAAGTTATGTGTTTCTAACGTCGATGGTTTGTAAGAAAGGGTATTGGCCGAGGCGTATGAAGCGCGCTATGTTGTTCATCCTGATTCAACAAAAATGTATCATAATCTCAAGGAGATGTATTAATGGAATGGTATGAAGAAGGATGTTGCAGATTTTGTGGCCTTTTGTGTGTCAGCAGCTGAAAGTTGAGCACGTGATGCCTGGAGGCTTATATCAAGAAATAAATTGCCTAAATAGAAATGGGACATGATCAATATGGATTTTGTTACCTATCCTCCTCAATCTTGAAACCAATTTGATTCGGTTTGGATCATCGTGAATAGGATGACAGAGTCAGCTCACTTCTTTCCAGTGAGGACTAACTTTTTGGCCGAGAATTATGCGAGGCTATGTCTTTATGATATTGTGAAGATGCATGGGGTACCTATTTCAATTATCTCTGATCATTGTACGCAGTTGTTATCTCACTTTTGGTGATCATTTTTGAAGGGGTCGGGTATTTATGTTAGTCTTAGTACTGCTTTTCACCCACAGACGGATAGGGGCACAGAAAGGACTATTCAAACATTGGAAGATATGTTTTGTGTATGTGTGATTGATTATGGTGGTAATTGTGTTAAGCATCTACCTCTTGTAGAGTTTGCTTACAACAATAACTATCATTCTAGCATTGGGATGACCTTTTTTGAGATATTGTATGGTGAAAGGTGTAGATCTCCTATTGGGTGGTTCGAGAATGGTGAGGCGGATATATTTGGCCTGGATTTGGTTTATTAGGCAATGGAGAAGGCAAAGGTAATTCAAGATAGTCTTAAGGCTACCCAAAGTCAACAAAATTCCTATGCGGATGTAAGGCGTAGGGACTTCGAGTTTGAGGTTGGGGATAGGGTGTTCCTAAAGGTGTCTACCATGAAGGTAGTAATGCGGTTTGGGTAAAAGGGAATGCTCAGTCCCCGGTATGTTTGTCCTTATGTGGTTTTGAGAAGGATTGGTAATGTTACATATGAATTGGAGATGCCTTCTAGTTTGAGCTCCATTCATCCAGTATTACATGTCTCTATGTTGAGAAAGTGTATAGGTGATCCTTTAGCAGTTGTTACTTTGGAAGGATTAGGTATCTCGGATTCTCTATCTTATGGAGAGATCCCTCTTGAGATCTTGGATAGGCAGGTTTGTTGGTTTCAGACCAAGGATGTAGCTTAAGTTAAGGTTCGATGGCCGAACAATAAGGTGAAAGAAGCTACTTGGGAAGCGGAAGAGGACATGAATCCTAAGTATCCGCATTAGTTTTCAGCTATAGATACTTGTGTGGAAGGTATGTGTTCTTGATCACATCTTTGTTTTCTAACTAAGTTAAAGGTTGGAAAGGTATATGTTGGGGTGTAATTTTTTCTTGTGCTACTTTTTTTGTAATTTGGAGACGAATGATCCTAGTAAGAGAGACTGAAACACCCTGGGTTTTCACCCTTAGAAAATTTCTCCGTTTTTAGCTTTTGGGCATCATACGACTTGGGGTGATATTCATATGATGTTGTACAATTTAGTTTTTCATGGTCGTATGGTTAACAGTGTAGGTTGGTTGGTTTTTGTCCAATCTATGGTTGGATCATAGTAGTCGTACCTTAGCATACTAATGGTAAGGTGTTAATCGTATGTTGCCCTAAGTTTAGTCTAGGTGATTCTATTCAGCCTAGGGTATGATATCATGGTACTAATCATATGGTTAGATACGGTTTGGATTGGCAGGTCATATGTTGGACATTGTTGGGGTCCAAGGAGAGGCGTAGGTTCAGATTTAAGGGTACCACTTGTACCCTAGGGTACGTTTAGGATGGGGTGGTCGTACCATCCTGTTGGAATGTTAAGCAATTTAAGTTGGGGGAAATCTGGAGATTTCCCCTCTAAACCTCTTAAGGCTGTATAACTTATAACACTTATGGGATATCATTTAACCTAATTGCAATCACTCAATCTTTCTTAAAACACTCTCAAAATTCTATCAAGGCTCTTGGGTCAAGGAAGGCTAGGGTTTCATCAATAAGATCAATTTGGGGCTTACAGGGTTAATTCTTTCTATCATCTTCATAAAATAAGGCATGTTACTCCTCCCTCATTGTTAGGTCCTACTTAAGGCATGTTTTGTGAATTGTTTTCATGGCATAAAAATTATATGGTTTTAGGTTTTCAGTTACATGTTGGGGGTTTTGGTTACAATGGTTGGTTATGGTTTGCCTATGTCTTTTACTTATGGTTTTCATATTATAATGGTGGTTTAAACATTTGGTTGCTTGGGATGGTTAATTGGTACACGGTTTTAGCTTTGGAAACACTATGCCCCCAACTTGTTTGAAAAAATATCTATGAGAATCTTTTGGGTTAACTTGTTTGACTTTCATTGCACTATGCATGGTATAATTTGGCAATTGAACCCTAGTTAGTATAATGGTTTAAATGGTTTGGAATGGTTAAATGGTAAGGTCTTGGTGGTTGTGGTTGGTCTAATTGAAATCTTTGTGGGTACAAGGAAATCCCCTAAGCAAACATAATAATGATCACTTGTGGGGCATATGAGATTTCCCTAAGTCAACTTAATTGTGTAATTTATGGGTACATGGGAATCCCTTCTTCTTAATAAGGTTGGATAAGGACATTGCTTGTAAGATATAGTCGGTATGATGATACCACTACTTATAGCCTTGGTTAATAATAAATGGCATGGTGGTTTGGTTATGTAGTAATGGTCTTAATTAGGCAATAATGATAGGGTGTGATAGCTAACCGTGAAGGTGTAAGTCCAATAGACGGACATATAAACCTCATGTTTGCTGACTAAGGATGGATCATGACCATAAATAATACTTACGAGGTACATGAGAATTCCTTAAGTACACCTGTACATATGTATCATGGAGAGCGAAGGGTACTTGGGAATCCTCTACTTCTATGGTATCTCCAATTTATGCAGCTACATACATCGAGGCCCATTCAGGGGGTTACACTGGAACCATATATCCCATAGGCGATTCTAGGACGGTTAAGCTATATATACCCAGGTTAATTCCTTTAAAGGCATGCTAAACCCAGTTCTCTTTTCGAGCATGGTTATATATATGTATGTATGATTGTGAATGCATATGGTTGGTTTACTTGGTTTTAAAGGTTGATATTGTTTTATCCTTATCCTGAGTGTATGCTAGAGTTCACCCACTAACCCCTCTTCGGGCGGCTGTATCCCCATGCGATGTTGGAACCAGCCATTCTACTCCTCCTTCTTACTGAACGAATTTGGGATCAACTCAGTTAGATTGAAGTGGTAAGCTTCCATATTCCAGAAAGCTCTATATCATGTCATGGATGTTTTTACATTCTTTGATTGTTATATAGACTATGGTTTTGGCTATGGTCGGGGGCATACGCCTACGGAATATTATTTTACCTTCGGTTAAAGGCTTTATGGGACTACTATGGGTTGGTATGGGCAGTGTCGGTAGTGGTGCTAGTCTTGGCATTGGTATTGGTATTATGATTGATACTATTTGACTATATTTATGATTGTTCCATCCTATTATGTTATGGACTTATACTTGGTTATTGTTTTTGTTCTGGTATAGTTATTGGTTGGGTATTGGATAGTTAGACTTGCTTAGGTTGGTTATGTTTATTGACCTATCCCAGTGTCTAGAATTATGCAAAACACTATTTTGTTATGTGTTGGGAATTCATCCGACTCAGGGTACGTGTTTGGAGGTTGGATTGGCTAATGGGGGTGGTCCCCGGTCCTGGTTGGACTTGGGATGCCCATTATGACAAGGCCTCAATTCGGGTCTCGTCAAATATTCATAGGCAACTCTTTCAACATAGAAAAAACTTTTGATACTTCCCTTCTTTACCTTTCTTTTTCAACCTTTGAGGAATGGTGGAGGAGGTCATAGAATGGGCTTCAATACTGGCGCACCTCCTTCCCTTTCCTTTTATCATTATCATCTTTTTTTTTAGAAATTGTAGGGTTTTTAGATTCCTCATCATTAGTGACCAACTTTTTATTTGAAAGTATAGGTGGATCAAAACCCATAGTATCATTCATCACATCATCAACCATATGCATAGATAGATCAATAATGGACTTACAACTCGAGTGGTAATGGCAAGGTAGTGACTTTCATTCTTTGGATTATGAATAGTCTTTCTAGGATGAGTGCCCAAGTGATACTGATTCAATATGGCATACATCTTCCCAAACTGTAGCTCAAGCAGCTTAATAGCGATTGCATGTGACTCTAATTTTTGGCTTAACCCTAAAATATTTGCCATGATTTTTTTAAGGAAACTCTCGTTTCTTTAAACCCTTCACAAGCTTTGCAAGCAACGCTTTCATTCAAAAACTTTTGGACTCAGCATCATGGATCCCTAGTGGAACATAAAGGCCTCTCTTATCCTTCTAATCATCTTTTCTCCTCCAGTCACTATCAAACTCTCTACTCCTATTCCTATACCTGACTCAGTAGTAGTTCTGACCTTAATTTCCTTACCTCAAGTTCCAAGTGTTTTGATTACACCCTTGGCCCTTGGATCAGAAACCTTGCATCACTTTATCCAAATACTTAGCTTCTTCCTCAGAATTTCACTCTTAATGACTAGTAGCCTACCCTCGAGTATCTACTACATTTACCTTTTCTACTCTGATTGTTGCAAACTACTTTGTAAGAAGGCCAATCTTAGTTCTCAGATGTGCTATTCTTGAGCCACTTTCTCATTCAATGCTCTCTAATCACTAAAAGCACTAATTACGTAAGTACCTGCTGGTCTATCTTCCTCTCGAGTATTCCACCTTCATTGGTTTTAGTGATCTAGTCTGAGATTTTTTGAAGTTTAATCCCAATAAAGACTCATAAAAGCTCCACCTATAATAGTACCAACTACAACCTTGATATATTCATTCAAATCTCTGCAAAATATCTCAAGCAAATTTCTCCTTGTTATTCTGTAATTTGGAACATTTATCAGCTTTTTCTTGAAGCTCAACCATTTCTCATATAGTTCCTCAGAATGTAATTGTCTGAAACTATATATCTCCTTATTCAATTACAACATTTGAGAAGGTGGAAAAAATCGGCCAAGAACTACGTCCTCAACTCATTTCAAGTGGTAATAGAACCACAAGGCAGCTCTTTTAACTATAAAATTACCTTTCCTATCAGAGAGAATGGCAACAACCTCAGTCGTATAGCTTCCTGACTCACCCTAGGCATATTATATGAAGTCAAAATCCCCATAAAGCTCATAAAGTGCATATTTGAATTATCAGTAGGCAAACTAGCAAAACACTCCCTTAAAGTTCAGCAATTGGATCATTGCACTCATAATATCGAATTTCGTCCGTTGGGGCAATTCTAGAGGAATGATTCCACCTAGATTAATTGGTTAAACATACCCTAAATCCTCATATGGATCATTATACACTGGAATGCACAGGTGAATGTGTTGTTGACCTATACTCTTCTAATTCTCTCTCTGTCAAAGGTTGCTCAATATTCTTCCTTCTCTTGTCTATCCCTTTTCTTAGTAGTTTCTCAATGGGCAGCTATTTTCCTAGAATTTTCTTTGGCCATTAACCGAGCAGTAACATGCTCTACTATTTTGTGAACACCATGTTGAGATGGCCAATTCAATTTTGTTGGGTCACCATAAACCCCTTTGTTCAGAGCTCCTTGATCATAAGCTTCTTCTGTCGCCATCTTATGATTTTTTTGTAAGGTTTGCTCAAGCTCATGATCAAATAGAATTAAGGGATTGTATTAACTCTGAGTACTTGGCATACAATGGCATGTGCCGAAGAAATAGTTGAAAATCAAAAATCAATAAGCAAAACTAACAACTTCAACAAACTTGATGAATAAATTCATAACCATATTCCCCTGCAATAGCGCAAAACTTTGATGTTGCCTAAACTACATCATTGAGAAAGTATAAAGCGATCTCTGAATCAAATATAAAACCCAACAAGATTGGGGTCAAACCAAGATGAATAGGATAAAAATCTATCAAGAGCTTGTTGGTGTAATTAGAAATTACGTAAATTAAAAGGGGGTTTTGTAACAAAAAAATAACAGTAACAACTGTTGGGTGATTAGGGTTTTATCAAAATGAGATGGACACTAGAATTGTATTCCCCCTGAGTTCATAACTCCACTGACTGTTTGTGCTTGTCAAACTATCCCGATACTTTGTAAGTAAAATCTAATAAGTTATGTATCACGTAACCATCTCTAGACCTTGGATTGGGTGAATTTCACCCATCTCTTCTTAGTCTTAGAGCGTCTCATTACTAACTCTTGTTTTATGATCTCAAATTAAAAACCTCAGTTATGGCTTAAGTTAATTTGATGAAGGTTGATAGCTTCAATTTACTGTTATTTTCTCATTTTCCTAATCTCTACCTCTCTCTGAAGCAAGTATCAAATACAAGCAATTTTCTGACATGTGCACCCATCAAGAAAGCAATCAAAATAAAGAAAATATCAATACTTGCAAGAACACCAATCTAGAATGACTTTGCACTTAACTTGCTTTGTTAAATCATCAGGGTTCCCATATCCCTAGTTATAGGGTTTAGCTACTCATGGTCATGAGAACAAATTAAGATTTTATAGATGAAAGAATAATATTTAACTTATGAAGAGTAATATGAAAAACCCAAAATCTCAACTTAATTATAAACCCTAAAAACCAAAAACAATAATTACATGATCAATAATGTATCTCAGAACTCAAAACAATGTAAAAAGTGTATAGAGTGTGTAACCAAATAATAAAATATCCAAGAAGTGTTTATCGATATTAAATAAAACATATCCCAAACAATGTAGGAAAGTAGGGTCGACATCAACTAATGACTCATGGGTTGGGTCATGGGTACAACCCATGTTTCGTGCCTTCCAGTCATGGAAATTATAGTTGACATCAACCTTTAACATCTTCAAGTCATGAATCCAACTCACGTGTCGTGGTTTGGAGTCACTAATATTAGGTTGGTGTCATGGAAATTATATTTTGATACAATGTTTGAAACTCAACCAATGACTATTATTCACGATTCGTAGGTCCTATCTATGCGTCATGGGTCGACCAGAAGGTTAGTATTTTAGCAACTCTTCATCCTTTTTTCTGTTTTTTTGTTTCAAACCCTATTTTTCTACAAAATCAACATAAACAAGCATCATATCCAACAAGAATTCCTAATTCCTTTCATAATTTCCTTGCATTAAGCATCAAAATTTCCATAAAATCATTACACAACAACCTTTCCAAGGGTGTGACTATTGACTAACATAGATCTACTAAATTGGTGTCCGAAGGGACAAAGTATCAAGCCTACTTTGATGGGTGGCCCTTTAGAACCTATGGCAACACCATAGTTCTGGGACTTAGGGACTTCTCCTAAAGGTCTCAGCCTAACTGGTATATGATCCTTCATCCCTGCATCTGCTTAGTACTAAGAACTACTCCCAACTGAATGTCACTGATAATTGCAATGCTCAATACTAATGATAATCTAAAGACTGGAAATAAATACATTATCTGAAAGCATTCAAAGAATGTAAAATGGGGGATATATTGCCCAAAATTATATATATGAAATCCTAAGTCATTAGGTATTCGTAAGCCACCATCTCTAAAGAATACATGTCAATTTCATAAATTGAATAAATTCAAGTAATTTAATAACTCAAGCTCAACTCTATGCATTTCAAAATATTACTAGGTTTTATGATCATGGTTCTGTAATAATACTGAAATTCATGATATAACAGGTATTGTAATTCAACGCTACCAAGGGAATGAGATATCAATAAATTTTCCAAGATCCACAAACCATAAATTAAGAAGGATGAATTGAACTAAAGAATTGGGTTAACTTTGGGACTCAACTGATGAAAGGGGATCTGTTGAAAAAATTCCACATGCCTGGAGATGGAAATCTTGGAGGATTCTTTGAAATCGGTAACCCAAAGAAGATATATCCTAGCTCTGCCATGGGGAAAGAAATCACCCACTTTTCTCTATTTGAAACTTAGCATAGGATATTTCTTGAGTAATGAGGACTTAGGGTGATATTAACCCCAATAAGCATCCTTACTACCCAAAATAATATGGTTTGGATATTACAAGAGTGGGAAAAACTGATATGCCTCTTTAAAATTCATAACTACAAACTTTTGGGAGGGACGTACGGGACCTTTCCACGATCGTGGGACCAACCTACAATTATAGGTTTCACTCATAATTGGGAGTTGGATGAGAGTTATCTGGACATTATCCGATGAACCTTGGTATGATCGTGGGATATGCCGATGGTCGTAAATTTATTCATAGGTTTAAAGGTTAAATTAGGAGTATTTGTGAGGCTTACGATCATACCTAGGATCGTGGCTTCAAAGTACAATCACACCAAGGATCGTAGTTTCAAAGCACGATCGTGGTCCCCTCTTGTGGTAGGAAAGTACACTTGTCAACTTTCAAATATTGGGTGGTGTCGATCATATGATACCATTGTATAGTCGTATAATGTAACCATGGTCATGGTTTGGCTTGTGATATCTCATTATAGAGCAGTGCTTCACTAAAGAGGCCATAACTGTTCAACCTGCGGACTAACAAAAAACTTGATATGTTGGAAAGATAATTCTAATATCTATCATTTGATGTATCTAAATCTCAAATATGCACATTAAAATGGAACTTATGCTCATTTGAATATAATTATTTCTAGAAGAATTGATTAGTAAGAGAGGTTTTAGCTTCGTTAAGGGCTAGGAGGTTTTGTTCGACTTGTTACATGGATAAATTCTTTCTCATACTATTAAATCTTAGTTTTTAAACCTATATGTATATGAAGCATGGTTCTACCCTTGGTTTGTTGTTGTTGTTGTTGTTGTTGACAGATGCACTTGACAAGGTTGACTCAGAAGGAAATGCCATTTATTTGGTCAGATAAATGTATGAAGAGCTTCCAAAAGCTCAAGGCACTATTGCCTACAACGTTTATCCTTTCATTATAGGTTGAAGGTAAGGACTTTATAGTGTTTTATGATACTTCACATTTGGGATTGGGTGTTGTGTTGATCCAGGAAAGGAATGTCATTGCCTATTATTCAAGTTAGTTGAAACCTCATAAATGTAACTACCCGACATATGACGTAGAGTTAATAGTGGTGGTTTTTGCATCAAAGATTTAGAGACACTCTCTTTATGGTGTCAAGTGTGAGGTTTTCATAAATCGCTATAGCCTACAGCACGTGATCACTCAAAAGGAATTTGAATCTATGGTAGAGGAGGTAGGTGGAATCATTAAAGGATTATAATGTAACTATTCAGTATCATCCGATTCAGGTCAATGTAGTGGCAGGTGCATTGAGCAAAAATGCTATAAATATGGGTATTTTGTCATTCTTGAGGGTGTCTGCGAAACCTTTAGATAAAGAGTTTCAAACTCTAGCATCTCTAAACTTGCAGTTTCGGGTCTTAAATAGGGGTGGTGTGTTTTTTAGTGTAGAGGTAAAGTCAATATTTGTGAGCAGATTAAGGCTAAGCAATTTAAGGATAAGAAACTGAATGCACTCCAAAATAAAGTGGGACGTGGAGAGGTGGTGGATCCCACCCTTGACGCAAGTGGGGTGTTTTGGTTTAAGCAAAGGCTATGTTCTTCTTGGGCTGTTGATTTAATTTGGATGTACTTTCAGAGGCACATGGTTCATATTATTCTATTCATATGGGTACAACCAAGACACACCATAATTTGAGGTAGGTAGCCCAAGATCAACAGGGAAATACTGGTTTATGTGTCCAAGTATGAAAATTGTCAGTAGGTAAAGTATGAACACCAAAGGCCTATAGGGATAACTTGAGGATGCTTATACTTATGTGGAAATGGGAGCACATTACTATGGATTTTTTAGTGGGTCTTCCTAAGACTTTGGGAAGGTATGACTCCATTATTGTAATAGTGGATCAACTAACAAATCAGCTCATATTTTGCCGATTTGGGTATACTACAACTCTTAATAGTTAGCTAAAATCTATATCAAGGAGATTGGCATACTTCATTGGGTGAAATTTAACATCATT
This sequence comes from Capsicum annuum, assembly GCF_002878395.1. NCBI lineage: Eukaryota > Viridiplantae > Streptophyta > Magnoliopsida > Solanales > Solanaceae > Capsicum > Capsicum annuum. The sequence goes on along the minus strand of NC_061121.1, from coordinate 155,737,426 downwards.
TCTGATAGAGATATGAAGTATACCTCTAGATTTTGGATAGGTTGCATGAGGATTTGGGTACAAAGCTTACATTTAGAACGGATTTTTATTCTCAAACTGATGGGTAGTCTAAGAGGACGATTCAGATGCTAGAGGACTTGTTGATGGCTTGCGTATGATTTAGGTGGTCACTGGGACCAGATTCTTCCATTGTGTGAGTTTTCATACCATAATAGTTATCACTTCAACATGGATATGGCACCATTTGAAGCACTTTATTGAATAAAGTGTAGGTCATCTATTGGATGATTTGAGATTGCTGATGTCAAACCTTCGGGAACTGAATTGGTAAAGAAGGCATAAGAGAAAGTAAGGTTCATTCAAACTAAATTGTTGGTTGCTCAAAATAGGAAAAAGGAGTACGCAGAACGTAAGGTAAGAGACATGGAATTCAAGGTTGGGGAGAAATTTTTGTTTAAGGTGTCTCTCGTGAAGGAAGTCATGAGGTTTGGCAAAAGGGATAGCTCAGCCCTCAGCATAATGGTCTATTTGAGGTTCTCGAAGAGATGGGTCCAGTTGTGTGTAGGTTAGCTAACACGACTCGAACCAGGGCCTAGTCGTGTCGGGCATCTCAATTCTAACCAGGATTGGGGACCACCCCCAATACCCAACCGTAACCGCCCTACACCTTATGTCAGATGAATTTCGAACATATAAAAAGATAAAACAATAATAATTCAAGGACATTAAATAAAGTCTATCATCATAATCCAACGACCCCAACCACATATCAAGCCAATGCCAATACTAATACCAAGGTTGTCACCAATACCGACACCACCCATGCCCATACTAGTCTGACAAAGCCTCTAACCAGATCAAACAACATCCTGTCGGGACATGCCCCCGACCATATCCAAAACTAAAATCCAAGAAACATAAATAATGAAAAGAATTCCATAGCATGAAATGGAGTTTTTCAAAGTATGGAAGCTCCACATTTGTGGCATGCCTAACACAGAATATCTTTTTTATCTCATCTAAAAAAATTTGAGGATCCTTCTCTACGTTAATACTGGTAAAGGTTGGAAGATTCTACCTCATGAACTAGACAACTCTTGTGGTCTCAGAAGATGGAGTAATAGAAGTACCATACTCAACCTGAGAAGCTACAAAAACTATAAACATATGGATAGACTGACAAAACTCAGAATTCACCACATCAGTCTTAGGAGCTCAAGAAGGATTAGAGGGGACCGGTGGAACTTCAGAAGAGAAATCATGAACTGGTCCCCTAGATCGGGTCCTGACCCCATAAGTAGGGAACATCCCATCAATATTATCCTTGGGTGGGATAGATGAGTTTTAATGAGCTTCGGATCGTCTGGATGGCATGATTTAAAAGTGAAAAACAGGAATTAGATTAGATTTCAGGATCTTAGACTCTATAACTTCAGAACAGAACATAAGAAAGAGAAATATTCCTAAATGCCTCGTAGACTCTTCCTTATGATTGTTGTGCGCTACACACCCTTAAAAGAGAACTACTCGATACGGCCTTGTCGGATACCCAATTGACAATGAACTTAGGGCTATTCTACCAATCAAACATGACCTAACTCAACGTTATCCCTGAATCTAAGTCACTGAGAAGAAGGAATGGTAGTATGGTCGGTTCCTACATCGCGTAGGGATACAGCACCCAAAGATGGTCAGTGGTGTGAATGCTAGCATGTACTTAGGAATAAAGAAGAAAAAATGTCATCATTCAAAACCAATGTAAATAACCATATGCAATGACATAAATACACATATATCGTGCCGGTATATGGAACTGAGTTTTGCATGCATTTAAAACCTTAACCTGGATAGTGTAGCGCTGCCATCCTAACTTCCACGCATGGGCTATATGGGTTCAGCTCCCACAGCTGAAAGGGACCCGATGCATGTTAGCCACATGAACCAGAGAATAAAACTTAAGATGACTAGTACATCTCCTAAAATATAAGTGTGACATCATGCACACGATCACCATGACCAACCTTCATATTCCCAAGCGAGTTTCCAGTATTGGTCCCCCCGAGACCTCCACCTTTCATGACTTTGCTAACACAACCTACTTTAAGCTAATATTAAAACCAATTACACATTCTAACCATTTACCAAGGAGTATTTTATTAGGAATTAACCATTGGTATCATCATACCTAAATTAGAGCTTAAAAGTCTGTCCTCTTATGCCATACAAAACCATTAAATTGCGTTGACTCCAAAGTTTCCAATTAAACAAAAACCATGGCCACCAAAGCCTTTCAAAACCATTTAAAATTAACCAGAGCAATTTAGGTTCCATTACCATTTATGCAATGAAAAAATATTAAGAGTAGTCAAACTATGTGACAAAATCATTCTCATTGGTATTTTAACAGACAGGTTGAGGGCACATAAGTTTAAAAACCATAACCAAGAAATATGGTGAATCCATTATACCCTGAAATCCAATTACCATTACCATGCATCCCACAAAGTTCAAAATTATATTAAAATATAGAAAAAAAAACATAATTAATCTGTGAGAAACATTATTCAACCATGAACATCCAAAATCCCAACCATTATGTCAAAACCAAAATAATAGTATAAAATCATACGTTAAAACATATGCTCTTTGTAAAATAACAATGATAGAGGAGTAACATGCCTTAGACAGCAAGTAAGACAAAGAGAATCACTCTTGAAAGCCCCTAATTTATTGTCATGAAAAAACCCTAGCCTCTTGCTTGAATAGAGAGTTTAAGAGATTTTTAAGTGTTTTTGATCAAGAATAATAGGTTAATGAAGTCCCAAAAGGTATTTTGGGTCATGGTATCAAAGGGGGTTAAAAAGGGGAAATGTTCAAAATTCCCCTAATTAAAACTGTAAAAATACTACAGATAGTTAGGAGTCGACCCCGTGACTCGTGACCACAACTTATGATTTGTATCATTGAGTCATCACTAAGACAGCGAGTTGGATATCTATGCACTGTCCAGCGTATGAATCCCTGACCCCCACTCGTGACCAAAACATACGGCTCGTATATTCCAGTATACCTAAGAAAATATCCAAAAGAATTGATACTAGACATCATACAACTTCCCACAATGATTCATAACCTATCCTCACGGCTTTTAGTGAGCCCCTCATACTCTTAGCCACAACAAGTCACAAAGTTTCTGATTAAATAAAAGATCATTCTAACAAGTCATCACCTCATCTAACGACTCATTACCTCATCTAACGACTCATGACCACCAACCCATAACCATAACAGAAACCCAACCACCATTCACTGGGCACCTTACGAGTTGGGCCACCTAACTTGTACCCATAGCATATGACTCATATGGTGAGTCGTCACTAGGACAGTGAGCTCAAAGCTTAAGAATTTCCAAGGGCCAAAACCTAGGGTGTTTTAATTCTCTCTTACTTGGATCATTCATCTTCAAATGATAGAATAAGAAAGTAAAAACACGACTTGAACCCCACACGCCTTTACTCTTACCTTCAACTAAGTTAGAAAATAAATATGTTCAGAACAACATATACCTTACATACAAATTTCTGGAGAGAAAAATAGGAATGGATAGTTGGACTTCATGTCCTCTTCAGCTTCCCAAATAGCCTCTTTGACCTTTTAGTTTCTCCATAGAACATTTATCGAGGACATATCCTTGGTTAGCAACCAACAAACCTACCAATCCAAGATCTCAACTGGTACCTCCTCATAAGATAAGGAATCCAAAATACCAATATCCTAGATAGGTACAATTTATAATAGATCACTTATACACCTCCTCACCGTGGAAACATGGAATAACAGGCGAATGAAGCTTAAACTAAAAGGCAACTCTAACTCATACGCAATATTTATAACCCTCCACAAAACCAAGTACAGATAGACATACGAGGGACTAAGCTTCCCCTTCTTCCAAAACTGCATCACTCCCTTCATAGGAGACACTTTCAAGAATACCCTATACCGACCTCAAATTCTAACTTCATTCGCCTTACATCCAGATAAGACTTTTGGCAACTTTGGGAAACCTTAAGTTTGTTCCAAATCACCTTTAACTTCTCCATAGCTTTGTGAACCAAATCTAGGCCAAACATCTCTGTCTCACCAACCTCGAACCATCTAATAGGAGATCTATACATACTACCATACAAGACTTTAAATGGAGCCCTCCCAATAATAGAGTAGTAACTATTATTCTAAGCAAACACTATAAGAGGCAAATGCTCAACCCAACAACTACCATAGTCAATCACACAAGCTCTAATCATATCTTCTAACATCTTATAAGCACTTTTTGCTTGCCCATTCGACTGTGGATGAAAAGTAGTACTAAGGATCACCTTAGTCCCCAAATCTTTCCGAAATTATCGCCACTAGTGAGATGAAACCTGTATGCCACGATCTGAGATGATAAAAATAGGTATCCCATGTAACTTCACAATCTCTTGGAGATACAACCTTGTATAATCCTCAGCTGAGAAATTAGTCCTTACTAAAAAAACCAAGCAAACTTTGTCATCTTATCCATGATGAACCAAACTGAATAAAACTGATTTTGAGATCGAGAATGACCGGTAATGAATTCTATGTTGATCACTTCCCACTTCCACACAGGTAACTCAATCTCTTGATACAATCCTCTAGGCCTCATGAGGTCAACTTTCACTTGTTGGTATACTATGCACTTAGGTAAAAAACTAGCCACGTCCTGCTTTATATTATTCCACCAATACATCTTCGTAAGTTTATGATACATTTTTATCAAACCAAGATGAATAGCATAACGCGACTCATACACCTCAGCCAAGATCCTTTCTATCAAGCCATCTATATCGGGAAGGCATACTCTTCCTTAGTACTTCAAGGTACCATCACCACAAATCTCAAAGGACATCACCTTCTGCCCACCTAAATCACCCTTAATCCTTATCAAAGATAAGATCTAACACTTGTTCCTCATTTATTTCAGCACCAAGAGAAGACTGCGCCAACTCTTGCACAAATACGCTACCATACTCAGAGTCCAAGAGACGAACTCCAAGGTTAGTCAGACAGTTAATATCCTCCACTAAATCCTGCTTCTCCTTATCCACATGAACCAGACTCCCCATGGATAACCTACTAAGAGCATTAGCAACCATATTAGCTTTACCTAGATAGTAGTGAAGACTCATGTCATAGTACTTAAGATCTATCCAAAATTAATATCCCTATCAGGAGGGACACTAAGAAGGTCATCATGGAAGACCTCAGGAAATTTGCTTACTACCAGAGTGGAACGTAGAGAGGGATCCTCAAAGTTAGAATCTTTAACCCAGACCAGATAATAGAGATACTCCTTGAAGATTAATCTCCGAGCTCTAAGATATGATATGAAATTCCCTTTAGGATCTAAGGAACCACCCTCATACTCAATAATTGACTCATTAGGGAATTTAAATACAACTTTATAGGTATAAACGTACAGAGAAGCATAGAACAATTGCAACTAATCCATCGCTAATATGACATCAAAATAAACTGTTAATTTGAATAGATCCTCTAGAGTTTCCCGACCACCTAAAAATACCACAACCCATGTAGACACTTCTAGCTACCATAGAATCACCTAAAGATGTAGAAATAGAAAAAGGGTTTGAAACACACTTGGGACCAAAACCAAAATGCACAGTCACAAATAGGGTCACATTAAAAAGAGTAGACCCCTAATCAAGTAAACAATACTTATCATAGGAAAAGAGTTTCAATATATCAGTCATGACATCAGGCGATGCCTCAAACTCTTGACGGGTAATGAGAGCATAGAGATGGTTTTGACCAGTGCAAAAGCTAGATGGTGCATCCTTTGGTACCAGAGCTGATGAAGAGGCAACTGGAAACTTGTTTGCCCTCAAATCAACCTTGGCCACTAGACAAATTCTAGCCATATGCCCTGACTGACCACATCTAAAACACTTGTCTTTTCATTCATCACAGTAACCCTAATGCAATTGACCACAAAATCTGCAGAGAGGATATGATGGAGATGACTGGTCTACTTAATCCTAAGATTGGTCACCTTGTTCCCTATTATTATTTCCACTTTGGAAATGCATGTTACCTATAATGCCCCACAAAATCCTCTTCCAGTCTGAGTCTTAGAGCATATTCAGTAAAGTGGAAATCTGAGTCTAAAAGTTTCAAAAATATCTTTCCCTTGTACAAAATACTTTGAATCATGTAGAATTTCCATAATATCAACTTTTTTTCATGTAGAGTATTGAATAAGATTTCCATCGATACAAAATTTGCCTAAATTCGACACTCGGATGAAGAGTTAGAGCCATTTTAATGAGACAGTGTACCACCTGGCACCTTAGCACATTGTGGAGCCAGCAAAAATGGCAATTATCAATTTCCAGGGAGCCTCGCGATTCCACCGTGTTGTGGTATAGTTTCAACTCCCATCCAAGGGGCAATGCGATTTCCACCACGACGCGCGGTCATGTAGTTTCCCAATTATCCAAATTCTAGTGAGCTGGCACGATTATGGCACGTCGTGCCCGTATGTAAAATCAGTATTTTTTAGTTTAATTCTAAGGGAAAAAAGGGGCATTTCCCAAACCCTATATATACTCCCTTATACAGGATTTGGCATCATTTTCTCTTTTTCCACTCCAAAAACTAGGGTTTTTAAAAATCAAATCCTCTCTTCTCCTTCAATCAAAAATCAAGAAGAGTCAAGAGAGATCAAGAGAAATCAAGAAATATTTCCATGAACCTTCAAGAAAAGAGTTTTCCCAGGTATGTAGATGTTGATTCTTCGATCCCTTTCATCCAAGAAGCTCAAGTACCCTTTTCTAAAACTCAAAGATTTTATATTTATGAGTTGTTAATAATTCATGTGAGTTGAAATTGATGTTACATGTGTTGTTGAGTTTTGATTTATGTTTGTTCACAAGATTCATGAGCTTTGACCCTAGTATGTGGAAGTCATGTGATGTTTGTGATTAGCCCTCTTGAAGTTGTTTTCTATGTGATGTGTTCATGTCCTTTGGGTGTAGAAATGGTGGAATAAGAGAAGCATATACCCCATAGGTTTGATAAAAAACTTAGGTAAAGCATAAGGGCCATTATAGTATGTTGAATAGGAAACCCCAAATTATGAGCTAGTCCATGCATGTCTAGTGTTTCATAAAATATCTTAGTGAGTGAAATTTGCCATAATAGTATGAAATCCTCAAGTAGGTGTAAACCCATACTTTCTTAGTGTTGTTGAAAGACCTTAGCGAACAAGTTGATATATGATGGTTGTAAATTTCCCAATTATGTGCTCCTTGATATATGCTAAGTTTTTAATACATACCAAGTGGTTAGCAAGTAAGTTATGACACGATAGTATGAAGTTTTCCCCAAATCATGTGATGTTTAAATACATGTCAAGACTGATTTAGGATTGAAGTACTTGAGGTAAGACCTTGTTAAAGGAAGTATAATCTATTAGCATGTTTCTCTATGCTTGTATATGTTGATGTTTCTTAAATTCTTGATGTGATGCCTTAATGATTATAAAGGTGAAGGTATGTTATGTTTCCTAAATACTTGAAGAGATACTTTAATGATAATGATGATGAATGAATGACTATGATGATAAATGAATGATATGATGATGATGATGAATGAATGGTTGTGATGATGGAGAAATGATTATGCTTTATTTTATGTTATCGAGTCCTGGGGGTATTTATACCCAACAATTTAGTTGTTGTCTAGAGCCCGTGTCAGTTTCACGATAATTCCAGTTGAGCCATGACTCTCAGAACTCAGTGAATTATAGAACGTTGTATCCTCAAATAGTTACAAAACTTAAGAAATCTCAATAATCTCAGTTACCTCTATAATCTCTATATTGAAAGAAATTTAGCCTCATTCCTATGATTGGCTCAAATCTAATTGTATTCAAGTGTTCAACTCTAATCTCAGAAGTGAATTGAGTAATCTATTCAATCTCTGTATCGTCATTCAGATACCATGAATTAATACCATTTCCGTTAGATATGAAACTAAGTGATCTTAGCATAACTCAGTTAGATCTTTTTAGAAACATGATCTGTATCAGATTCAGTTTAGTTTTGTTTAGTTAAGAATTCAGTCAAAGTTTTTTAGTTGGGAGTAGAAACTAGCACCGAGCGAAGGAAAGGATGGAGGCTCTTCCCGTTCAGCAAGGGAAAAGCTGGAGTCGTTAGTAGAAATACCTGACCTCCAGAATAGCATAGACAGTGCAAGATGTAGGAGTTTCCATTAGTAAAGGTTTTCACCTCTAGAGAGAGAGTATTTGACTATGACATTGCCTTAGGTCAACTTTCTATTGAGGGTTATCCGTCAGAGAGGATTGACCGGAGAGATGTCTTTACCCATGGCATGATATTGACACCCTTCCAACTGGGGTTACAGGTTGGATCCCACCTGTGGTAGGTTGGGGTATGTTGGTTAAGTAACTACTTCCCACAGTTTCAGTTTTTGTTTCAATTTCAGATTCAAACTCAGTCTCAGTATCAATCTTTAAAAACCAGGACTGTCAGATACAGTTATCTATCTCTATGAGGAACTCATATAGTTCCATTGATTTATGGACCATCCATAAAATAGGATTGTCCTCATATATAGTTATTTGATATATATTCAGAGATATGCAGCCAGACAGGCTTGATCACAGTCTTAGATTCTATTGAGTATTCTTGCTGTCAGATTTAGATATGATCATTTCTTTACCATTGATAATAGCTTCCTTAATCATCTGTTAGAGAGGTTGATCTTTAATCTTGTCAGTCAAGAGCAGTAAGCTCAGAATTTAGTCATTAATATAAGTATATCCAGTTTCTTATTCATCAATATCAGATGAATCAGTATCTCAGTATCAGTAGTGAGTTCAGTTTGCAGTAAGGCAGTATCTGAGTTTTAGTCTATAGAGTTGTGATGATTGTGACTATGGTCTATGCATTCATGTATGTGTATGTGTTCTCGTGCGGCATTTTCATGATTATTCAGTTTAGATATTATGCATGCATGAGCCCCTACATTTAACCTACCTTATCTACATACTTAAGATATTTCTGTACTGACGCATTTACGCTATGGTGTTCTATTTGACACCATAGGCTTAGAGGCACAGGATCTAGAGTTTCCTCAGCAGTTTAGTCTTAGCCAACAGCAGTATCCATAGCCGTGAGTCCTCTTCTTTTAAGGATGAATCTCAGTTTACTATTATTGCATCAGATTTTGTTTTTTTAGCTAATAGAGTTAGTTGGTAACATGTCCCATCAACTCCACAGTTCAGATAGTTTAGAGGTTTTTTAGACAGATGTATTAGTATTCAGTTTTTCATTTTATGTATTCATAGATGTGTTGAACCTTATGGCTAGTTTCCATATTTATTTTAAATATTATACAGTGCACAGGTACAGATATTAGTAAAATAGTTAGCTTGTGGTCCTTCAGGTCATAAGCACCGTGTGACATCTCGAGATGGGATCTCGGGGTGTTAAAAACTTGGTATCAGAGCTTAAGGTTCAAGAGTGTCCTAGGGAGTCTGAAAAGTCATATCTAGTAGAGTCTTGTGAATGGGTATGTTGCATGCCACATTTATGTACAAGAGGCTATGGGATGTTTTAGGAGCAGTTTCCCTTCTTTCAGTATTCAAATCATGTGAGTGAGCATGAGCTCAAGTTGACTCTTTGTCTAATACACTTCTTTCTTCCATTTACAAAGCATGCCTCCTGCAGAGATTTTTTCCATGGGGTTGATGACCAGCCCTCTCAGCTAGTAGATCCCGAGGATGAAAATATGTCATATACAGAGTTTCGGGTAGTTTTCTAGGTGCTAACCCAAGCTGTGACTAATGTTTAGGGTTACCATCAGGCTACATTCCCACCTCAACAAGATAGGAATTTTTTTGCAGCCAGGGTTAGAAGTTTTATGAAAATAAACCCGCCAGAATTCTTTGGGTCAATGGTAGGTGAGGACCCACAGTTGTATCAAGAGGAGATGAGGAAGATCACTCAGATTATATATGCTTCTTAGGAGGAGAGTGTTGAGTTAGCATCTTATAGGTTAAAAGATGTTGCTCATGATTGGGTAGTGATGTGGGAGAAGAGTAGAGGGGAGAATAAAGCTCCCGTGACTTGGCAAGAGTTTCAGAGTGCCTTTCTAGATAGAATCTTTTCACTAGAGATAAGATAGGCTAAGGTAGAAGAGTTCATGAACCTAAGACAAGGTTCCATGACCATGAAAGAGTATTGGCTTAAGTTTAACCAATTAGCCAAGTATGCTCCCAACCTAGTAGCTGACCCTAGAGCGAGTATGAGTAAGTTTTTATCTGGGGTATTGAGTTATATGTTGAAAGAGTGTAGAGTTTCTATGGTCAATAGAGATATGGATCTTTCTAGGTTAATGATTCATGTGCAACAGATTAAGGCAGATAAGATGAAGGAGAGAGAGAAGTAAGTAAGAAAGCCAAGACAAGTAGTTGTGGTTTCTTTCAGGCAGGGTCCCAGAGTGGTAGTCATTCTCGGAATGGTCAAAGATTTATAGTCCCAGCTCCATCTTCAGCTAGTCTAACTGTACCTATGTTTGGGTGTGTCAGATCTGAGGGAGCGTCAAGCTCCAAAGCCAATAGCAGCGCTAGTGGTGTTCGTACCTATCCACGTTGTGGAGAGTGCGAAAAGAACCACAAAGTCATATGTGGATCCGGTAGTGATGTGTGATTTGGGTGTGGTGATCCAGGCCATAGAATGAGAGAGTATAGAGTGCTGACTCAGAGGGGTAGACTCCATGCGTTTCAGGCTCTCCTTGATCGGGAAAGACTCCCTGAAATAGACCGTGTATGTTATGAGACCTTCATCTTTATGATGTGCATTTTTAGATACGTTGCTTTCATTTTGAGCTTATATGCTAGCATGAGGCATACATGAGTTTCATATCTCAGTCGGTCAATTATGACCTAGTCTGTAGGTGCCCCGCGCACCGCCCTAGTATTTCAGCGAAGTGTGAGGGACATAGAGTCTCAAGGGGGAGATACCCTATAGTATTATGATGTTTGTATGTCCCTAGATTTATTGAAATTCAAGTTCAGATCTTCCCTATGAGATTAGCATAAGTTGTCATTGCATTATTAGTCGTGCCTTTAAAAGTCAGTTAAGTCAGACATTCATGCATTAGATATCCATATTTAGTAGAAATAAGTTCAATTTGTCAGTGTGTGTTCATTCATGTATTCATGAGATCAGCCCAGTTATGAGTCCATGCATCAGATATACATATATGTTATGAGAATTCATCTATGAGTATATTCAGTCGAGTATTTCATGCATCAGATCTGCATGCCCAGTATGAGAACTTTGTATATCAGTTGTTCCAGTTGTGTAGTCATGTTTTGAGATGTTCCTGTTCCTTGAGTAAGTTCAGTTAATCTATATTCTCAGTCTATAAAGCAACATTGAAGGATGAATATTCCTAAGGGGAGATAATGTAATGCCTTGCAAAATCCTCTACCAGTCTGAGCCTTATAGCATATTCAGTAAAGCATGAATCCGAGTCTAAAAGTTTTAGAAATATGTTACCCTTGTATGAAATACTTTAAATCGTGTGTAATTTCCTAAATATCAACTTCTTTTCATATAGATCATTGAATAAGCATTCCATCGATACCAAATTCACCCAAATCCGACACTTGAGTAAAGAGTTAGAGCCATTTTAGTGAGACAGTGTGCACCTGGCACCTTAGCGCGTTGCGGAGCCAGCCAAAATAGCAATTGTCAATTTTCAAGGAGCCTCTACGATTCCACCGCATCGAGGTATAGTTTCAGTTCTCAACCAAGGGGGCAATGCAGTTTCCACCGCGTTGCACCATCGTACAGTTTCCCAATTGTCTAAATGCTAGTTAGCTGGCGCGATTATGGCTCATCGCGCCAGCATGTAAAATTAGGTTTTTTTAGTTTAATTCCAAGGGTGAAAAACGGCTTTTCCCAACCCCCATATATACTCCCTTACACGGGATTTGGCCTCATTTTCTCTCTTTCCACTCCAAAAACTAAGGTTTCCAAAAATCAAATCCTCTCTTCTCCTTCAATTAAAAATCAAGAAGAGTCAAGAGAGATCAAGAGGAATCAAGAAATATTTCCTAGAACCTTCAAGAAAAGAGTTTCCCCAGGTATGTAGATGTTGATTCTTGGGTCCCTTTTATCCAAGAAGCTCAAGTACCCTTTTCTAAAATCCAAAGATTTTATGTTTATGAGTTGTTAATGATTCATGTTAGTTGAAATTGATGTTACATGTGTTGTTGAGTTTTGATTTATGTTTGTTTACAAGATTCATGAGCTTTGACCCTAGTATGTGGAAGTCATGTATTGTTTGTGATAAACCCTCTTGAAGTTGTTTTTTATATGATGTGTTCATGTCCTTTGGGTGTAGAAATAGTGGAATAAGCGAAGCATGTCCCCCATAGGTTTGATAAAAATCTTAGGTGAAGTATAAGGGCCATTATAGTATGTTGAATAGGAAACTCCAAATTGTGAGCTAGTCCATGCATGCCTAGTGTTTCATAAAATGCCTTAGTGAGTGAAATGTGCCATTATAGTATGAAATACCTAAGTAGGTTTAAACCCATACTTACTTAGTATTGTTGAAAGACCTTAGCGAACAAGTTGATATATGATGGTTGTAAATTCCCCAATTATGTGCTCCTTGATATATGCGAAGCTTTTAATACATGCCAAGTGGTTAGAAAGTAAGTTATGACACGATAGTATGAAGTTTTTCCCAAATCATATGATGTCCAAATGCATGTCAAGATAGATTTAGGTGTAAAGTACTTGAGGTAAGACCTTTTTGAAGGAAGTATAATCCAATGGCAGGTTTTCCTACGCTAATATACATTGATGTTTCCTAAATGCTTGATGCGATACCTTAATGATTGTAAAAGTGAAGGTATGTTATGTTTCCTAAATACTTGAATAGATGCTTTAATGATAATGATGATGAATGAATGACTGTGATGATTAATGAATGATTTTGATGATGATGATTAATGAATGGTTGTGATGATGGAGGAATGATTATGCTTTATTTGATGTTATCGATTCCTGGAGGTATTTAGACCCGACAATTTAGCTGTTGTCTAGAGCCCGTGTCAGTTTCACGATAATTCCAGTCGAGCCATGACGCTCAGAACTCAGTGAATTATAGAACTTGTATCCTCAGACAGTTACAAAACTTAAGAAATCTCAGTTAACTCTGTAATCTCCGTATCGTTATTAATCTAGCCTCAGTCCTATGATCAGCTCAGATCTAATAGTATTCAAGTGTTCAACTCTAATCTCAAAAGCGATTCGAGTAATCTATTCAAGATCTATATCGTCAGTTAGATACTATGATTTAATACCATTTCCATCAGATACAAAACTAAGTGATCTCAGCGTAACTCAGTCAGATCTTTTGAGAAACATGATCAGTATCAGATTCAGTTCAGTTAAGAATTCAGTCAGAGTCTTTCAGTTGGGAGTAGAAACTAGCACCGAGTGAGGGAAGGGATGGCAGCTCCTCTCGTTCAATGAGAGAGAGGCTGGATCCATTAATAGCAATCCCTGACCTCTAGAACTGCATAGCCAGTACGGGATGTAGGAGCCTCCATCAGTAATGGTTGTCACCTCCAGAGAGAGAATATTTGTCTATGATATTTCCTTAGTTCGACTTCCAGTTTAGGGCCATCCATCAGAGAGGATTGACCAGAGAGAGGTCTTTACCCGTGGCACGGAATTGAATCCCTTCCAACTGGGTTTACAGGTTGGACCCCACCTGTGGTAGGTTGGGGAATGTCGGTTAAGTAACTACTTCACATAGTTTCAGTTTTAATTTCAAATTTAGTCTCAGTCTCAGTATCAATCTTCAAAAATCAAGACTCTCAGATACAGTCATGTATCTCTAGGAGGAACTCAGATAGTTCCATTGATTTATGGACCATCTGTCAGAGAGGCTTGGTCTCATATACAGTTATTTGATATCATATTCAGAGATATTCCGCCAGACAGGCTTGATCACAGTCTTAGATTCTATTGAGTATTCTTGTTGTCATATTCAGATATGATCATTTCCTTACCATTGATAATAGCTTCCTTAATCATCCGTTAAAGAGGTTGACATTTAATCTTGTCAGTCGAGAGCAGTAAGCTCAGAATTTAGTCATCAATGTAAGTACATCCAGTTTCTCAATCATCAGTATCTATGAGTCAGTGTCTTAGTATCTTAGTATTAGTAGTGAGTTCAGGCTGTAGTAAGGCAGTATCCGAGTTTCAGTCTCTAGAGTTATGCTGATTGTGACTATGGTCTATGCATTCATGTATGTGTATGTGTTTTCGTGCGGCATTTTCATGATTATTCAGTTTAGATATTATGCATGCATGAGCCCTTGCATTTAACCTACCCCGTCTACATACTCGGTACATTCCTATACTGACGCATTTGCGCTACGGTGTTCTATTGGACACCCAAGGTTCAGAGGAACTGGATCCAGAGTTTCCTCAACAGTTTAGTCCTAGCCAGCAGTAGTATCCATATCCGTGAGTCCTTTTATTTCGAGGACGAATCTCAGTTTACTATTATTGCATCAGATTTTATTTACTTTCAGTTAAAGGGGTTAGTTAGGGATATGTCCCATCAACTCCATAGTTCAGATTGTTTAGAGGTTTTTCAGACGAATATATTAGTATTCAGTTTTTAGTTTTATGTATTCATAGATGTATTGAACCTTATGGCTAGTTTTCGCATTTATTTCAGATATTATGTAGTGCACAGGTACTGATATCAATAAAAGGGTTAGCTTGTGATTCTTCAGGTCATAAGCACTGTGTGATATCTCGGGATGGGATCTCGGGGCATTACATTACCTGACGGCTTTGGGTAGGGAGCACTAGCCTTCGAGTAAAACCCAAAATTACCCCACTTCTTCTTGGGCCACTTCCCACCATCCCTGCCAGTCTGTTGTTGGCTATCACCCTACTCATAAAATTTGAACTTCTTGCCCTGCCTGTCTGCTATCTCAACCTGCTCTTCTTATCTTTCTCTACCTACTGCAGGTATAAAACCAACTTAGATATATTCATGTCCTTGTTCAACAAGGAAAACTTACTATCCAAAATCAAGTCTTGAGACAACTTGGAATCAAACTTCCTTCTTCTAACCCTCATGCTAGAAACCAACTTTAGAGCATTCTAAAATAACTGATCAAACTTCAAGGAATACTCCTTGGTTGATGTCTTACCTTACTTTTGATTAACAAACTCTTTCGCCTTCGCTTCCCTCAACACTTGAGAAAAGAAGAGGTCCAGAAATTCACTAGAGAAATCATTCGCAAAGATGACTCAGCATTGTCACCCTTAATCCATTCCCATTCCACATACCATTGGTACGCCATATCTTTCAGCTGGTAGGTGTAAAAATCCACGCCCTCCACATTTGTGGCATGCATAACTCAAAAAATCATTTCCATCTCATCCAAAAAATCTTGACGATCCTTCTCTACCTTAACACCGGTAAAGGTTAGAGGATTCAACCTCATGAACTGGTCAACCCTTGTGGTCACAAAAGATGGATTAACAGAAGTACCACGCTCAGCCTGAGAAGCTACCAATTATTCCAACATATGGATAGTCTAATGAAACTCAGCATCCATCACATTAGCCTTAGGAGCTCGAGAAAAACTAGAGGGGACTGATGGAATTTCAGAAGGGCAATATGAACTGGGCCCCTAGACCGGATCTGGACACTATAAGTAGGATGGGTCCCATCAATATTATCGTCGAGTGGGATAGAGGAGTTCCCATGAACTTTTGATCATCTGGAAGACATGATCTGAAAAGCGAACAAATGGGAATTAGAGAATATTTTAGGACCTTAGACTCTACATCCCGAGAACAGAACACAAGAAAGAGAAATATTCCTAAATGCCTCATAGCCTCTCCCTTATGAGCGTGAAATGCTACACACCCTTAAAATAGACTCTACTTGATACGATTTTGTCAAACACCCAATCAACCATGAACTTAGGGCTCTAATACAAATCTAACATGACCCAAACTAGGACCTAGTTGTGTCGGGTATCTCAAGTCTAACCAGGACCGGAGGCCACCCCCAATACCCAATCGTAACTGCCCTACACCCTATATCGGATGAATTTGAAACTTATAATAAGATAAAATAATAATAATTCAAGGACATTAAATAAAGTAAAGAATCATAATCCAATAACATCAACTAAATATCTAACCAGTGCGAACCATAATCCCAATACCAATATCAAGGCTGACACCAATACCAATACCGTCCATGCCTATAATAGTCTTAAAAAGCCTCTAACGAGAATCAAATAACATCTGGGTTGGACATACCCCCGACCATAGCCAAAACCAAAATCCAAGAAACATAAAATAATAAAAAGAAGTCCATAGCATGAAATGGAGTCTTCTGTAGTATAGAAGCTCACCACTTTAATATGACTCAAAGTTGTTTTCGAATTTGAGTCATTGAGTAGGAAAAATGGTAGTATGGCCATTTCCTGCATTGCATGGGGATACAGGGCCTGAAGATGATTAGCGGAGTGAATGCTAGCATATACTCAAGGATAAAGATAAACTAATGTCATTATTGAAAACCAAAGTAAATAAATATGCAATCACATAGGTATATATATATACCGTGTCAGGATAGGGAATCGGGTTTAGCATGCATTTAAAACCTTAACCTGGGTTGTGTAGCTCTGTCGTCCTAACTGTCCACCCACGGGCTATATAGGTTTAGCTTCCCCTACTAAAAGGGCCTCAGTGCATGTTAGCCACATAAACCAGCGAATAAAACCTATCATGACTAGTACATCTCTAAAAATATAAGTGTGACACCATGCACACGATCACCATGACCAACCCTTACATCGATAAATACAAGTTTCCAATATTGGTCCCTCCGGGACCTCCATCTTCTACGGCTTTGCTAACACAAACCCCTTTAAGCCCATATTAAAACCAATCAAACATTCTAACTATTTACAAAGGAGTCTTTTATTAGGCACTTACTATTTGTATCATCATACCAAAATTAAAGCTTGCAAGTCTATCCTCTTATGACATACCAAAACATTAAACCAAGTTGACTCCAAAGATTCCAATTAAACCAAAACCATGGCCGTCAAGGCCTTTCCAAACCATTTAAAATTAACCAGAACAATTCAGGTTCCATTACTATTTAAGCAATGCAAAGATATCAAGAGTAGTTAAACTATGTGACAAAATCATTCTCATTAGCATTTTAACAAACAGTTTGAGGGTACATAAGTTTCAAAACCCTAACCAAGTAATTTGGGGAATCCATAATACCCCAAAATCCAATTACCATTAGCAAGCATCCCACAATGTTCAAAATCATATTAAAATAAATAAAAAACCATAATTAATCCATGAGAAATATTATTCAACCATGAACATCCAAAACCCCCAACCATTATGTCAAAACCATAACAATAGTATGAAAATCATACATTAAAACCATTATGTCAAAACCATAACAATAGCATGAAAATCATACATTAAAACACATGATCTTTGTAAAATAACAATGAGGGAGGAGTAACATGCCTTAGACATCAAGGAAGATGAAGAGAATTACTCTTGAAAACCTCTAATTGATTGTCTTGAAGAAACCCTAGCCTCTTTCTTGAACAGAGAGTTTGAGAGATTTTTAGGAGTGTTTGATTAGGAATAATAGGTTAGTGAATTTCCAAAAGGTGTTTTATGTCGGGGTATCAAAGGGAGTTAAAAAGGAGAAATGTTCAGAATGTGCCCAACTTAAAACTGTAAAATTATTGCAGGTGGTTACGAGTCGACCCCTTGACTCATAACCACAACATACGACTCGTACCATTGAGTGGTCACCAAGATAATGAGTTGTACATCCATGGATTGTCCACTATGCGACTCCCTAACCCCCACTCATGACCAAAATATACGAATCGTATGGTCCAATCGTACCCAAGACAGAATTCAAAGGGATTGACACTGGACAACATATGACTTCCCACAAAGACTTGTAACTTATCCTCACAGCTCTTAGTGAGAAACTCATACTCAAAGCCAGGTCAAGTCACTAAGTTTTTGATTAAATGAAGGATCATCCTAATCATCCGCCACCTCACCTAATGAATCGTCACCACCAACCCATAACCACAATAGAAAACCAACCATCATTCACTGGACACCTTTCAAATTGAGACACCTAACCCATACCCACACCATATGACTCATATAGTGAGTAGTCACTAGGGTAGTAAGCTCAAAGCTTAGTAAATTTTCAAGGGTCAAAGCCCAGGGTGTTTCATTAGCTCTACTGTTAGGATTGTTAAGAGTCCATCTGGTATGACAAGTATATATACTTAAGAGGTACCATAAGGATGGAGACTATATCTTTAAGTTGTACTCAGTTCTTTTAGATAAAGACTTAGCTTACGGGGAGGAACCAATAGCGATTCTATAAAGGGATATCCAAAAATTATGGATGAAGGAAATTTTTCTGGTTATGGTTCAATGGAAGCATCGTCCAATTGAGGAATCCACTTGAGAAACTGAGAAAGACATGCAGTATAAGTATCCTCAATTATTTGAGGATATCGATACTCTCTTTTCTCCTTTTTAGCCTATTTTTTATATTTAATCATTTGGGGATGAATGATGGGCCAATTGTATATGTTGTAATGATCATTTCTGTCATTATGTATAAACCTCTCATTGAAACTTTTATGTTAAAATTCTTCTCAATTTGGATGTTAAAAAATTCAGATTAGGCAAGTTTCGCATGAAATCGAAGCAAGGTTAGATCTATAGAAATTTGAAAGTAATTTGGATAATTTTGGGGGTGGTTGATTTGATTTCTAGTTAGCTATGATGATATTAAAATCATAGAAATTTATGAAATCAATTTTGTGTAAGTAGAACACTCAAAAATTTCTTAGCGTAAAGGGCATTATTTAAAATGTCTTTGGTTTAAGGTGTGTTATAAAAAGTGAGATTTTTGGGTGAGACTGGACATTCTCTCCCATCGATTCAGCCTTAGCGGCTGGCATGCCACTGTAGTGGCCGCCACTTTAACATAAATAATTCTAGCTATAATGATGGTCAGACTTGGTCAGCGTTTGCTATAGCGACGAAAGTTGCAGTTTAATTTAAAAAATTCTAAAGTAGTTTATTTTTTTGAAACTCATTTTGGGACAACAGAAGGATGATTTTAGGCAATTTTCTCCAGATTTTATTCATTTGACTTTGTAAAAGTAAGAAATTCATTTCTGCTAACATGTAATTGATAATTAAGCCTTAAAATTGCTATTATGGAGTTTAGGGAGGGTTTTAGGATTAATTTTAATTATTTTATGGTGCAAAGGAGGAAATTATATAATAAGTTAATGGGTTTGATTATTAACAGTTAATTTACTCTCGTATTTCATTAATTCAGTAATTAGTTCATGAAATTAGTAGCTTTAGGTGAATTACGATAGAAAAGTCCTATAACGGAAAGGGAATGATCATGAACTTGTCCTTAGGGATTGGGTGTGAGTTAGAATTTTCATCAGGTCATTTCATTAATTATGTGTTTATATGTATGCTCTAGACCAAGAGCAAGCGAAAATTGCACGTAAGGGCAAAGCTCTGGCTTAGAGGAGCTATGCAAGCTTGGTTCGAATTAGGCAATGATAATATAGTATAATTCAATTTGTGTTATATGTGCATGTTAACTACTTTGTAGTTTGACTCGTTAGTGCATGTTGTTTGGTGTGGTCAATGAAAAGGATTTTTATGTTGTTGTATGATTTTTGACCTACCTCATTGCTAAATGGGAGATATTTCAGTAGTTGGCATGTTCCCACAGGTTATTGGTGAAATAAGGTTGGCAGACACTTGTGTCTTAATTTTAGTACATGGAAGAAAATTTTCTCTTGCAAGTCATGGCTAAAGGGTGGATGTATTATCCATATCGTGCATGTACTAGGTTCAAGTGAGTTTGGCGATTCCATGAGTGAACTGAAAAATATATTATATGGTTGATAATTATTTAATTTCTTGACTTGGCTTGACTGAACTTGACTTGGTGATGATTTGTTGACTAGTTGGTTTTATTCCTAAATTGCATTATTGTTTGTTATACTAAGTGAATGTTAATTTGTTATGCTAGATTTTAGCTAAATGTTCATATTCTCATCTTGGGTTGGCCAAATGACCCAACCAGTACATTATTGTTTTCTTGTGTGCTGATACTACACCTACTTTTACTTTTGTGAGTGCAGCACATATTCCAACAGCTCCTACGAGACCTCACTTGTGATTCCAGCGGCTGGTTAGCAATATGTTCTAGGCTACCAAGGAATCTATGGAAGAGATCCACCAATTCCTTTATTTCAATGTGTTGTATCCTCTACAGAGGTGAAGTATCCTCTATTCAATATATGATTTCCTACTCGGAGGGATATGGAAACATTGAATTCGCCAATTTTTGAACTTTTCTTTGATTTTTGACACATGTCATGAATCCCCTCTTTTTTAGGAAGAATTTGACATTGACCAAGAATAAGAGAAGAATGAATCTCTCCAATTTGGCATAGTTCTTTGTTTCTAGACTTATGTTTACATTCTAATTGTTGGGGCTGCATCCCTTTCTCGACAATCTTTAATAGTTTTGGTATGGACGGCTTTCGATTTCTAAGGGTGATTTGGTTAAGTATAATGTTCCGCATTTTGTTGTACTTATGTTTTGATTTGGAATAGAACATTTGGTTAGTTTTATCATCTCTTTAAGTGTTGACTTTGGAAAGGTATTTTCAGATAGATGGTTCTCCCACCAGGTGAGTAGTGTGGATATCACTCACAACGGATTTAGATTGTGATAAATTAATTTTAAGTTATTCATTATTTTGGAATTACTTCTTCAATGATTCGACCACTTTGGTTATTAACGAATTTCATATATGTAGCTCCAAATAATTACAAATTTCATCTAGTTTTAATCACGATGTGACATAACCATTCAACTATATGACCACAACACGATATTAACATTCAACTAAAGAAAACTTAAAAGGTTTTTTAATTAATTTTTCACTTACTGTTAGTTAAAAAATTTATTCAACTAATTTCATAAAAAATTCACCTTTGATTATAATTTGGTTGGAGTAATATAAAAGTTACTCTACTCCCACCAATTTCAAATCCATGATGAACATAGGTTATTATCATTCATGAAATCTTAAAGATCACAAACAATGATACATAGCATATTTTCAAGAATGAATTCCCCATTTTAATAACTTTAGTTTCCACTATAATTTATTTTTTAACTATAATCAAACAATTTTGTATACTAAAAGATACTACCAATTAACCCAAGAGGCAATAACCAACTTTCTGAGATATCAATATCGAATCAGTCATGAAAATTTAAATTTAAAGTGTCAAACTTTAAAGCAATAATTGTAAATTCCTAAATACATAGGGTTCACAAATTGAGAAAAAGAAAAAATAAAATCTTAATGAAAAATTATTAGTTTTGAAAATTTGGCTTGGACATCAGATTTAAGGAATTACATGATTTTAGAATTGCAGTTTAATATTTTTCACAGTTACAATTTTAATAACAATAAATCAGTCAAGAATCATACTCGAATCGGACATAGCTTTTGCTCTTGACTAGAATAAAATGAAAGCAATTGATTATGTATCTTCAGGAAACTAGTTTCTCTCTTTTTTTTGGGTGTTCTTTTCAGAATAGCATATAGATGGAGTTCTCCTTTCTGTTTAAAGACAGAGAGAACCAGCAGTTCATTAACCAATTAATCCTACTTTCCATCAAAGTGGTAAAGCTTATCTAAAATTACTTTCCTACAACCAAATGAATTTAGCAATTATATTACTCCCTCTGTTCCATAATAAGTTAATTGTTGAAACTTATTATACTTTTTTATTTTAATCTTTTTCAGATTTCAAACCCTTAATAATAATACATCACTCCCAATGCACATTTTATGGAAGATAAATTTGAAAAAAAAATTTCAACATCTATTTTGAATTGTGAACCATTCACTCATTTTGAACATTAAAAAATACTCCAACAATTTACTAATTATGAAACGGAGGAAGTGTTATTATTATTTATCAAATCAAACATTAATAAAAGTCAAGTCACACTTAGAATAAAAACTTTACGGACAGAAGTTCCATTCTACGGTGGGTGGATGATAGGCTGCAGAAGCAGTTGCATTGATGGGTTTAAAGTAATCCTCCGTGAATAAGTGAATTGTTGGGGGTTGGGGTATTTATTGATATTTCAAAATAAATAAGTCATTGTATTTTTTTTAAATTTGCCATTATGATTTGACAACCAATTAACTTTTCAAAAAGTATTACAAGATTAATTTTTTCTTTTTCTAGGTAAAAATAAAAAATTATGTTAAATTTATATCTTTAATATTTTTTCTTTAATATGTGTGTTAAAATCTATCAATTCAATTATTATGAATGGGAGGGAATATAAATTAAGGAATATAAAAAGAAGTGAAAGGAAAAAAGAAGGTGAAGACTTCTGCTACAATCGAGGTAGAGTTGCAGAATGCTAACACAAAATGGAGAGGAAGTATTTCAGGAACCTTCCAAAGTGGGTTCCGTTTGGAAGGTTGTTATAAAAGTTGTTCCCTGATAATCACTTAAATGTTGCTCATCTTCCTTCAGGTCATTAGTTGTAAATCATGTTGAACATTGGAGCATACATGTTCTGGTAATTATGACAAATTTATAACTAATAAACTATTAAAGTAAATTCATCAAGTTTAGCTTTTTGCTTTAAAGCAAAAAAAATTCACCAAGTTTAGTTCCCACTATACAATTGGTATAGTAGGAAATTAGCATCGTAAGGTAAGGATTCACTATTAATGATCAAACTGTGATTTGTACTTTGATGAGTTCAGGAAACAGTGTTCGTAATCAATTCAGGATCAAAATGTAGGGTGTGAATTATCTTAAAATTTAATAACATAGAAGACTAATAGAAAATGTGCTACTCCCGGTAATTATACCTTTTACCATGTTTAAGAGATTGCTTAACATTCATGAGATTTATTTCTTGTACTTCCTTTGTCTATTAGAACTGTGGTATTGGATTGCATCGTTACAGTGAGAATACAAATAAGAACTTTGCGATTAAAATTGATTTGAAGTATATAATTTACTAAAAAATATTATTTTGATAGAAAAAATTGGTGTTTGTTGATAGCATATTTCTAGAAAGGTTCAACAATTTAGATGTTGTAATGCTACTCTTCTTCAAATAAAATGAACATCTTAATATGTAGATCTTACCCCTTAGAATACTTTTGAAAATTAAAATAAATATTTATTGTAAAGTGACTATGGGCATAGCTTCTCCATTTTTGGAGGTCCAATCTCTTTGAGTCCACTGATCGTCTGTTCTAAAGTAAAATACAAATGATTTAGTAGTTAACATGACTACATGTAAAACAATTTTATACCTATATCCCCACGTTTTGGTACCTTTTGGTTGATCATATAGGTTCCTTCGATAACTTCAAATATATAGAATAAAGTACTGAGAAAGTTTAGAAATAGCAAATTAGGTTCATTAATTAAGAATCAGATCGCAATGTTTCTCTAATTATCGAAATAATAATATGTATATGTATTTGATGGGTAAGAAAACATCAAATACATATGCAAGTATAGTTAATTATCTTATTTTTAGGTAACAACTTGAGTTTTAAAAAAAAATATTCAACTTCCTTAAATCACGTTCGCAATTAATTGAAAAAATTTCCAAATATGGAAAAGGCTCAAAAATACCTTTGAATTATCCGAAATTGCTCAAAAATGCCCTTCGTTAGATTTTTGGTTTAAAAATACCCCTCCGTTAAATATTTTGCTCAAAAATACCCCTCCCTCTAACGGAATTCGAAAAAGGATCAAAAATACCCCTGAACTATCTGAAATGGGTCAAAAATACCCCCCTGTTAAATATTTGGCTCAAAAATACCCCTCCCTTAACGAAATTAAATTATTTCGATTATTTCGTTAATTTATATAAAGTTCATCATTTAATTTATATTTCGGTAATTTATTTAAGTGAAAATTTATCTTTCGTTAATTTCTTTAAAGATTAAAAGATGTAAAGTGAAAATACCTTTTTAGAATAAATGTATGTTTATTTTCCAAATCAAATTCAACCAATTTATATTATAATTCAAATACTTTTTTTCATTATTTTTTAAAATTAAAAAATACTTTTATGTAAAAAAAAGTATAGTATTAGGATTAAGAAGTTAAAGTTAGGGTTTAATTCAATCAAAATAATTTAATTTCGTTAAGGGATGGAGTATTTTTGAGCAAAATATTTAACAGAGGGGTATTTAACGAAATTAAATTATTTCGATTATTTTGCTAATTTATATAAAGTTCATCATTTAATTTTTATTTCGTTAATTTCTTTAAGTGAAAATTTATATCTCATTAATTTCGTTAATTTCTTTAAAGATTAAAAAGATGTAAAGTGAAAATACCTTTTTAGAATAAATTTATGTTTATTTTTCAAATCAAATTCAACCTGTTTATATAATAATTCAAATACTTTTTTTCATTCTTTTATTTTTAAAATTAAAAAACTACTTTTATGTAAAAAAAAATTAAAGTATTAGGATTAAAAAGTTAAAGTTAGGGCTTAATTCAATCGAAATAATTTAATTTCGTTAAGGGGAGGGGTATTTTTGAGTTAAATATTTAACAGGGGGTATTTTTGACCCATTTCAGATAGTTCAGGGGTAGTTTTAATTCTTTTCCAAATTCCGTTAGAGGGAAGGGTATTTTTAAGCCAAATATTTAACGGAGGGGTATTTTTGAGCCAAAAATCTAACGAGGGACTTTTTTGAGCTATTTCAGATAGTTCAGAAGTATTTTTGAGCCTTTTCCGTTTCAAATATGAAATTTTTTTAATGAGTTTCAAAACACAAAATACGTTTGAATGAGAAAAATATTTCCACTGATTTTCTCTTTTTTCATCTCTTTTATTCCTAGCCTCTCTTTCTTTCCATGTTGTCTTTATCTTTTTATTCTCCTATTTATTTTCACTACTCTCTCTCGCTCTTTCTTGCCTTTTTGTTTTTGCATTTTATCCTTTATATTTTCACATCTTTCACTCTTTTTGAAAGTAAAACTTACTCATACTTGGTGTTTACATTAAGTCAATACATGTATGTCATATGTTTGAATGTAGAGTTCAGTTTACTCAATATACTTAATTAGCGTATATTTTACTTTATCAAATTACTTAACCGTGACAAATTACATTAATTTGACGTACACACCGGATGTGGTAAGTTTTTACCCTCTTTGTATTTTATATTTTCACTTTCTCATTTTTTTTATTTTTATATTTTTTATCAAACAATATACTTTATATAAATTATTTTATATTTCTATGTCAAATTTATTATTTGTATTTGGGTATAAACAAGTATCATTTGTGTCTATATGGTTCAAGTTGTATAAGCATGTGTCGTTTGATATACATATATAGGTTGCACAAGATATGTATTTACCAAATACAAACTGTTTTTATATTCTCAAATATGTATCTTATAATTATTTTTATCACCACAAAAACATATGCAACACATAACCCCATTAAAAATTGTCATCATTATTTGAAATACTTATACAAATTTACTTAATTATTCTGAAGTACGTATACAACTGCAAATTCAAGCTTCATTCACGTATAAATATATAACTGTTTTGATGACCTCAAATACATATCAACACATAGACCTTTAAACATTACCATCAAATACATAACTGTTTGTATGACCTTAAATACACATACATTCATTTATTTATTTTAATATATATATATATATATATATATATATATATATATAACTACAAATTTCAGACCCTATTCACATACAAAATATATAACTATTTTTATGACATTGAATACGTATACAACACACAGACTCATTAAAAATATTGTCATCATTCTTCAAAAATACCTATACAAATTTATTTATTTATTATAAATACATATACAATGACAAATTAAGCTTTATTGATATTAAATACACGTACAACATATAGTCCCATTAACAAATACTTTTCAATCATACAAAAGTCACTAATAGAATTACATGTTGCAGTATATAAAAATGTATTTCAATTTTATGAATTTACTGATACAAATACATTTGAATTGTACAAATTCACTTTTGTTGGATACAAATGTCAACAATCTGAAATAAATTTAGACATCGATACAAGTATACAAACGATATTAATTTATGCAATGATACAAATATACGGATAAGAACATAATTGAAATAGAAGAAATTAAATGAAATATAATAAAGGGTAAAGAAAATAACAAATCAAGTATGAAAATACAAATGACACTTTGAATGCATTTTGAACATAAATTCGAGAAAGAAATTGAAAATTGTCATTGTAGATCTGAAAACAAAACTCTTAAAATGAAAACTTGTTCAATGAAAAAATTATGTAGCATCAGGAAAATCTAGGAACATTGATTTTTTTCATTTAGTAACAGCAAAATTGAGATCAAATCTTTTTTGAAGCATTTAGAGAGAGAGAATTGAACGTGTAATTTTGGGATAAAAATCATTTAAATATGTGTCAAAGTTGAAAGTTATATTGTAGGAAATAAAATAGGTAAAGTAAGAGAAACAAAAATTTTAAAACGTAGAAAAAAAAAGGAAAAAATAGCGCATGAAATCAAGGTCTCTCAAATTATTGATATTTTTG
This sequence comes from Capsicum annuum, assembly GCF_002878395.1. Lineage (NCBI taxonomy): Eukaryota > Viridiplantae > Streptophyta > Magnoliopsida > Solanales > Solanaceae > Capsicum > Capsicum annuum. The sequence continues at coordinate 155,710,511 of NC_061121.1, read as the reverse complement.
CCATCTAAAATAATTATATTAAAGCATTTCTATGTAGTATAATTAAGGACTTATGTAAGCTAAGGGGTGAAGTTTTCCCTTAAAGTAATTAATTTATAATAAATATAGTCATAGTTTTATAGAAAGATAACATAAACATACACTTTAACTTACCATATTTACGCAAATTGTCATCTTTACAAAGTAATTACAAATATTCCAACTAAATATGTATCTTCGTTGGAAGAATCGAGAGTTAATTATGTATCTCGACAGACCTAAAATTCAAAAAAATATATCGGGAGCTAATTATGTATCTCGCAAAGAAAAAAATATATCTTCGTTAAATATATTATGTATCTCGATAAATTCAAAATTGAAAAAAATACATCAAAAGCTAATTATGTATCTTTATGAAAAAAGTGTATCTTCGTTGATGTATAGAAAGCTAACCATGTATCTTGGCAGGTCCAAAATAGAAATTTTCAGTAATTGTGCAAAATGTCAATTTTTTTTGTAATTAAGCTCCAAACTGTCGGAATTTTTATTGTTTGTTGTAGTTTTATTTTAAGAAAAAACTCAAAAGTCAACAAAGAAAAAAAAAGAACTTGCGTTTTAGCCAGACGCGGACCGTGTTTAAATGGTAATAAAACCATGGCTAAACGAACTTTTTTTGACATAATAATTTTATTAATTATCAAGAAAAATTCATTTATAACTTCTCAAACTTCATAAATGAAATGTATCGATATAGTATAAATAATTATATAATGTATAAATATATATCGATATTGTATAAATGATGTATGATCATATATAATGTATACATGATTCATAAACATGTATATATGATGTATATCTATGTAGCAAAGATGTATAATGTACATACCTCCGTATACATTGTTCATACAACATTTATACATTTGATTATATCTACATCCTTTTAATGTTACAAAATATTTGATATATTATTCAGTCATCAAAGTTTTTCACTTTTCCGATACGTTAGAATTTTAAATCAAGCTTTAAAGGCATTTTAATTTAGGAAGGGGACGAGGAGAAAGAGCAAAAAAAATATATAAAAAAAACGAAAAGAAAAAAGAGCAAGACCACTATAACACTAAAATAATGAATCCAAAAAATTGAGAAATAGCTCAAAGATAAGTTCGCGAGTGCCAAAGAAGAAGATATGTAATGAAAGCGGTCAAATGGCCAGTTACTGTTGTAAATGAAGGCGAATGGTCAAATTAAGTAATAAATTATTCCAAGTGAACAAATTTTTGTGTAAAAATTTAACCTAATGGATATATTGTTTAATTTTATCCTTTTTTCTCTCCTTCCACCATATGAAGAGGAAAGCTAAGTTAGGTGCTGACATTGGCTGCTTCACCGGCAAATCAGCCAAGAAAGCTGAACAGCTTTAAGTAGACTCATAGAAATAGACTTAATAAAGGTGTAACTATTAAGGTGCGCGATGCTTCTCTCCTTCAGATACTTGCACTTTCTCCTTGTTTAACATGTGGATGGATGAGGATAAACTTACTAAATAGGTTTCTGTGGATAGCATATAATTTGCTTCCTTGCAGAAAAACCATAAACGGTGACATCTTCGTGGCAGCTGAAGAGCGTAATAAAAAAGAAAACTGCAGTTAACTATGTTTCACTTGCATATATTATATCTTTTTGTGTAATGTTCCTCGAATGGATGTAAATAGCATTAAGTATTACTATATAGTTAATATCTAATTAGCTTGGTAAGTTTGTCTTCCTAAATATAGATGATAGAACCAATGCTAACAAGCGTCTTCCTAAATTAGTGCAGACTATACAACGTTATCCGTCATTTCCCTCTCCTCGTGAAACTTGTATGCAAATGGGGACTTCTTAAAATAAAACAGCCGGCTTTACTTGCTATTATCAAACAAAACAAAAATAACAAGCTGCAGCTTGCGGAAGCTGACTTCTTATTATTCCTTACATAGCTTCAAAATCATTCTATATACACAATAGAAATAAATAATATTGAAGAGCGACACAATCACCATACATCTTCATTGTGGCAGAAAAAATATATAATGGCTCTTCACAGCACCAGATGGGGTTAAGGTTCCAAGCGCCTGGCAACCCAAAGCATTTGATATATCTCCTACATATCAACTATTAGATGAAGACCGACAAGAGAATTACGCCCACTGCCATTTAAATCTGCACCAGCATACATTGGTGACTGTAGTTCACCAGAATGGAATGATTTGCGCTATCTTGGGTTTTTAGGAGAAGCAGTGTATGAATCAGTTGAGCCACTGCTTGTCGAATTATACAGGGATGATGTTGGAAGACCATGAATCTTTGGTAAGCCTGTTGGGTCAGTACCTATGCTGTAACCTCTTTCAGCTGTCTCAGCATCAAGTGGCAACTCATCCAATATCTGTAAACCAAGAGATTAATTCCAACGTCTACAACCCAAGCATTTTACAAGGGTTTGACTTACCAAATATTTTTCATTTTCTGAATATGTTTGATTTGGTTTTCAAAGTGCGTCTATATAAAAAAAAATACTAGTCTAGATTTTCTTAGTTTATTTGTTTTAATTTTGAATTGGTCTTCATTTACTTTATACAAGTCACCTTTTCACAAAAGTTGATCACCCTGAACTTGCCCAGATTTTTTATTTAGACCCCAACTTAGCCGTGTTCCTATTAAACATCCGAACCCTAGTCCAAGTGTGCCTATCAGACAGACACATCTGGCACAGTTTTCAAAAGAAGATAAAGCTTGTCAAGCACCTCTAACATAGCCCAAAAAAGAACAAATCAAAAGGCAAAACGCCGAAAAAGAACTAAAAAGAAAAGAAAAACTTTATTTTACATTATTTTTTCAGAATCACCCCATAATGAATTGATTTTTGATGATTTTTTTGAAATATTTATCTGTGTATTTTGTCTATTTTACCCCTCCCCATGGTTGCTTCATGGTATTTTTGAGGTGTAGGGATTATTCACACGGGATGATTCACACGATTCCCAATGTATTTCAGTGTAATTTGTGCGAAATTGTGGTTATAAAGACTTATTAGTTGACTTCAGTCAACATTTATTGATGTTGAGCTCTAACCATTAATAGGATTAATAGAATCTAACAAGTCATCATCCCCCAAATCATCATCATAAAGATTAGGATGACGTGCCTCTGACCATTATTCTACTGATTTAATTGAGCTCTAACCAACACAGCTATTCTCTCAGCATCTTTGGGATCTACCATTCTACCAATTAGTTGCAGTTTTGGATGTATTGGTAATAATGGTGCACCCGATTTCTATGTACTTGGCATACACAACAACTCCCCTACACAAAATAAAAAAAACAAACAAAAGAGAAATTTGGGAAACTTGACCAAAGGTCAATTAACAAACACAAACTTAATTGACAATCGTATTCCCTGGCAACGGTGCCAAAATTTGGAACGCCTAAATTACACCTCTCTTATGAGATAGTAAACAGTCGTTGTCAAATATAGAAGCCAACTGGGTTGGGGGTCGAATCCCACAGGGAACGCTGTGTTCACTAAGTATTGTGACTGTTATTAGACTGTTGATCTGAGGTTCCGAAATCAAGGGGGTTTTGAAATGTTAACAGTGCTCTTTCGTATTTGTGTCACACAAAATTCCAGCTACTAAGAGTTAATGTAGATGTAATTTTAATAAGAATAAATTAAATAGGGTTATGCCCACCAAGATGTTCAAACAATTAGGGTTGTGAGTTTGTGTTTGAATTCTAACTTATGTATTCAATTGCAAGAATTATTGAATTCTAAGAATTACCCACATGTTTCTCAACCTAATGAGTGTTTCACCCTTTACTTCTCTCAAACGTAAATGATTCATGCATTATTCAATAACACTCTCATCAGGGTTGAACCTATTAAGGCATCAACCCATTAACCCAAAGGGGAAACCTATGGAGTTCATGTGAATCACTTATTTTCCCAACATCCACTTCCTCATCAGACAAGTGGAGTTCATGGGCTTACCTCTCAAGTTTGCAACAAAGAGATGTCATTATAATGAAGAATGATTCATGCAATTTCGCTAGATGTTAGGAATCAAACCAATTCACAACCCCAAAATAGTTCTCTACATCAAGGCTCCCATAACCCTAGTTATGGGAGTTTAACTACTCATCTCCATATAAGAAATCAAAGATATAATGAAGTTCATAAATGGCTTCAAGAGGGAACTTACAAAAGTCACAATATTGTTCTTCTCAATCTTCAATGGAAAATATCAAAACTAATAATCAGATCTTAATATCTAAATTCAAATCTCAATGAAAAGTGTACACCCCTCTCCATAGAGGAGAAAGTGCGAAACTAATGAGAAAAGATACGAACTAAACCCTAATACTTGGTATTTATATGATTCTAGAACTGGGGTTTTAAAATTCAAACTCAAATTTTTTGCTTTATAGTTGATGGGTCAAGTGACGGTTCATTGCAGGTTTGATGGTCCATCTCCTGCACAATCGTTGGGTCTCCAATGACTCCATTCTCTGCTTTTGGGCGACAGGTAGTACGATGGCCCATCGCACGATCGATGGTCCATTGCCTAGATTGTCATAGGGCTTCCAGTGATTATGCGTTCTGTATTTTGGCGATGGTTTAGAATGATGATTCATTGCAGAGCCGATGGTCCATCACCTGGACCATCATAGGATGTACAGATTCTATAGCTTCTACTTTTAGTCAATGGTTTAGACCGACGGATCATCGTAAGGTCGACGGTCCGTCGCCTAAGTTGTCGCTGCTTATTTTACCTCAGTTTTGGTCATATTGTCCAAGTTATCTTTCACACTCAATTCTTATCCTTAAAGAACTAAAATACCATGTTAAATACAATAATGGCTGCTTAAAAACATACAATTGTCCTAAGAAAAAGGCCTAAAATATTCCGTAAAAAGTCGAAACATCAAAGGTGTAGTAAAGCCAAAGTTGTTTCGGAGGATGTCACAAGAATTTGTATGGTATATTGATGTAATTGGAGGAGAAAAGGGTTAAAATAACACCCTTGATTGATAAATTAAGGGCTTAATGCCCGACTACTGTTTTGGTGAAGTCAAGTAGCCCAAATGTGTTGGTTGGTTTCTAATATTAGTTTTCCATACATGTTATTATAGATAAGTAATCTAAAAGGCGGGAAGTAAAGTTGGGCTAGTTTCAGAGTTATACAACCAGATATGTAAGCCTACTCTATATCGTATTATTTGGCATGAAATTTAGCACTTTTGGTACAATGTAAGCTTCTAAAGCTTTCCCATAGTAAGTAATACCTAATAAACTTCTAAATCTTTCCCATAGTAAATAATACCTAATAGCAACACACGATCTCATATCTAGATAACGACCTTGATCCCGCTCCCCAATGTGTTAAAATACCTCACCACAGACAGATTATCATGTTTGTATTTTTACATTTACTAGTAAGTCTCTAGATTTCTCCTTTAAGCCAAATAAGATACATATGTTATTTCAGCTCCTAAAAATATCATGCATGTACAATATGCCCTGTACCTCTTTGACATTGCATTAAGTGTTTATTTATATGTCTTTTATTGGTAGATTATTGTTTGAAGGTACCATAATGTTATGACCACCAAAGGCAAAATATCTAAGTAACAGAATCTATAAAATGGGTGGCAGCTCAGGGACATAAGCATAGCATGGGCCAATCTCAATACCTTTATATGTGGGTGGAAGCTCAGGGGAAAAAACCTAGCATGGGCCGATCCCAATGTTCATATATGGGTGGCAGCTTAGGGGCGTAAGCCTAGAATGGGCCGATCTCGATTTGTCTATTTACCATTGATTAGCTGGTTATTTGCATTATATGGCTTACAAAGATTATGAAGCAAGAAGGGTAAAAATGAAGAAAAGAATGTAATGTACCTATTCCCACAAACATATATAAAGGTGGTCTACTAGCACTACTCATACACTTGTATCTGATTTCTATTGAGCTCTTGTATCATGGGTTGTTACCTTCATCCTTACATATTTAGCACAATTTTCATACTGATGTCCCTTACGGGGGGGCCTGTATTTCATACTGCAGGCACAGTTACTTCATCTAATATACCTCACTAGTAGGAGCATGAGATATCTAGTGTCTATTGGTGAGCTCTAGTTTGATTTAGAGCTTTCCGAGTCTATTTTATATATTTTCATATTGTACAGTAGTTAAGACTAAGGTGGGGGTTTGTCTCGACCTTAACTAAGTTTCTATGTATCTTTTAGAAGCTTTGTAGACCAATGTAAAATTAAGCATAGTAGTGTCTTGTCCCTTAGATGTGGTGGCCCCAACGGCCAAGTCTTGTATTTATAATTTTGTGCTTGTCCACCTAATTTTTCTCATCGTGGTTATCATATGATGTATGAGATGTACAGGGTTATAGGTTGGTTCTCTTGGGCCTTACTGCTACGGGTGCTTGTACACCCCGAAGGGGATTTGAGGTATGACAACATAATGCACTCATGAAGACTTTGGGATAGGGTCACAGCCATGATCGACCCAACCAAGTCTGTCCATACTAAACCAACCATCCATACCATACCAAACCAAAAAGTATATCAAAACATAACATAAAAGTCAAACCCAAAATGTGATACGATGGAATAGTGAGAAATTATATCTGATAATGCCAGCCCTCAGCTTATTCCAATACCAAGTCTGACACCAATACTGATACTGCCTATTTTGACCCCCAGAAGTAACACAAAGCCTCTATCCAAAAGAATACAAATATTCGATGGGCACATGCCCCCAACCATAGCCAAAACAAATATCTGAAAAGAAAATTAAAAGTCCATGAATGTCTAACATAAAATGATGTCATTCGAAAGGATGGACGCTCACCACTTCAGTACAATAAGATGTTCTTGAATCAAGTGCTATGACGGATAATTCAAACATCCATTTTCTGCATAGCATGGGTATACAGTCGCCAGTAGACAGGTTAGTGGGTGAACAATAACATGAATCATGGGAAAAGAATAAAGTAATTCCATTTACCAAAACCAAGTGAAAACCGTCCAATGCAAACATCCATACATATATATAAGTGCTGGGAAAAGGACCGAGTTTAGCATGCCATTTAAAATCTTAACCTGGGTTGTGTAGCTTAGCCGTCCTACCACCAACGGACCCTATGGGTTTAGCTCCCCCTACTGAAAGTGTCATGGTGTATGTAGCCACACGACCAGGCAATAACCTCGAGATGACTAGTACATCCATCCAATAAAATGCGACACTCGCACGTGGCCATCGAAGACCCCTTATATTGGAAAATATGAGTTTTCGGTTTTGATCCCCCCAGAATCGCCACCTTCCATGACTTAGCTTACACTTCTTAACATTAATGTCCAATTAAACCATGTACAAACAGTCTAATTATCCATTTATTAACCAAGGCTATTTGATAAACTAGTGGTATCATTATACTATCATACTAGCAAGCATTATCCATAGCCAAACTATTTAGATTAAGGGACTCTCGGTGCCCTTTCCATTTACCATATTAACCTCTTGAAAGACTACCATGTTCTCCATAAGCATTACTAATTAGCCATTAACCTTTGTAAGCCATTGAAAAACATTTAAGGTTTCATATATAAGCTGAAAACAAACAAGAGTTCCATTAACATAAGTCAATGCAATGAACATATCTTTATAAGTATTTTATCAAACACCTTGGGAGCATAGTACAATCAAAACAAAATTCCATTACCATGAAATTCCATTATCCAAAACCACCATTAATGCATAGAAAACATACTTAAAACCATAAGAAATCATAACCAAGCCTTTAACATCAAAACCCCCAAATTAATGATTGAAAACCAAAACAATGTAAAATAAAAAAAACCATGAAATCAATCATATAACTATACCTTTAATTGAAATTACAAGTAGGGAAGAGAATTATTCCTTAAACCAAGAAGATTGATGGAAATAATTCACCAAGACTAGCCCTAAAGTAATTCCTTAGTTGAAACCCTAGCTCTTTGCCCCAAAATCTCTTGAGAGAATTATGATATGTTTTGGAAGAGATTCTAAGTATTTAAGAATAAAATAATATGATAAATAACCTACTAAATGTATTAAAAGTCGTGGGTTATTATTAGGATAAGTAGGGAAATATCCAAAATACCCCCTACTTAAATCCCATAAAAACCCAACAAAGTATTATGACTGACCTCCTTACAAGTCGTAACCTCTCTTACGATTGATACCTACCTGATCGTAACAAAGCCTCAGCATGGATCAGATACTGTCTAGTATACAACTTATCCACCTAAATTATAACCTCAATATACGATCCGTATCCCTGGCAGAATGTAACATCAGGAGGATCAAACACTGACCACCTTACGAGTCACCTATATAACTTGTACCCATGCCTTACGACTAATACCCTCAAGTCATATCCATTACAATGTCCAAAAACCATCCTACCAACTAACACTGGTTAGCTTATAATTATACTTTAACACTCGTACCCCAACTTACGATTCATACCATGAGTCATAATGGGTTTGAAGCATAACATTCCTAGAAATTTTCTAAGGGTCCAAACCTCAGATACTTCAATTCTTGGCCAAAATAGTTCCTACCTGTCCTTTAGCCTGCATTACAACCTATAAAAGACCTACTTGATCCTAGGCTTAACATTCTGATATTAATGGAGTATTATACTAAGGTAAAACATATGGTCATCATTAGTAACTTGTGAATTCTTTATAAGAGTGAGAGAAATTTGATTCATGTAAACATCTTATTCTAATTTCATTATTGTGAGTGACTATGGGTAACTCTCATATTGTGGGGGCATATGTTTAATAAAGCTGGGTGATTTATATGATGTCTTGTAGTGGACAATATTCCTTGATTTTTCCATGTGTTGAGTCCATTCTTAAGGCTAGGATATTTGTAAATATTATTCTTGAACTATCAGTTATGTACATAACATGCTTAGCGTAGAAACTTACATTCTGTGTAGTCATTGTAGTACTAGCTTGAGTGTCTTAAAGTAGTAGAAGAGTAGAGTCACCTCATCTTATGATGCTTAGAGTAAAGAGTTGTTCGAGGACGAACAAGTTCAAAGACGAACATGGATTTAAGTGTGGGGTGGTGATGTTGAGTGTATTTATGCATTCTAGTGTTGCTATTCTAGCCGATTAAGTCTTGTTTTAAGCATAATTTGTGTGCTTTATGTGTGATGATGATATAAATAAGTATTTAAGTATTCAATAATGTGATAACAATATGTATAAGTTTGGGTTTAAATTGATCATTTAGAGTTCAACCGAGAAAACTAGTATTACTAGCTTGATCTAGGTATCGTTCTAGTTGTTCTCAGTGGATTCTAGTGTATTAAATGAGTTCCTTATGGTTTGAATGTGTAATATTATGCGTAAAAACTTGTTGGAAGTGTGTAATGTTCATTTAAAATGAGCTAAGAGTCAACAATACATATTAGCATTAATTGTTCGAGACTAGCGCTTAGATTGAGCTTTTAGTTCGTCGTTCATGTCATTTTGATATATTGAGCTCTAATTTAGGGTGTTTGATGATTTAGGATGCTTGTGGATTTGATTATGGTGATATAAATATGGTGAAAAAGCTGGAAATTAACGAAAAAACAACACCAAAGGATTGGATAAAAGGAGGGACCCAAATACTTAACCAAAATTTGAGAAGTAAATTCCAGTGAGGGCACGTAGATAAGCCCGCACAGCCCCTTCATACTGGTGCTCCAAGGACCATGCACTAGGATTCTGTAAGCTTCATACTAATGGTCTAAGGTAGGCCGATCATGCTTTGGAGCGGTAGTATATGCCCCGCAAATCCTGCTCATTCCAGTGGTCATTTAGCACGCAATATCCTACTTGTATAGACCCAGGATTGGTTAACTATAAATAGCACACGTTATTCACTTTGTAAAGATACTTTTGGACGTCTTTGGACTGGATAGGAGGCCACTACACACATTTTTAGGGTTTATTCTTCTTTGATTTAGCTTTTTGATAGATTATAACATGTATTCAATTATGTTGACTATGGTTACGTCGATTAGCGGCTAAATGCCCCCGTTCTAGGGTTAAGGCCAAGATCATGACTACTTTTATTTTGAATTAAGTTTATTAAATTGATTATCATTATGGTTTTTTCTTTATCCTTGTTTTAACTATTTTAAGGATTAGCTACCCTTAGAATATATTCATTGTCGACCTTGCGATCTCGGAAGGGTGAATAGGAAGATAGAACATGGGGATAAGCAAGGTAAGGTTAGTAGTCTTTTATAAAATAATGATTTTGAATTAGCATCTAGGATAGAGATGTACCTAGAAGCCTTACTTGATTTAAACTTAGGATGATAAATTTAAGAAGTTGATTGGATTATTACATCCCCGCTCAACGATGTAGTTATAATGTCCAAATTAGGTAAACGATTAGTTGTCCGGAAACCATGATTATGCGATTAACCCTGTAATACCTCGAGACTCTAACTAATAGTACAACCATGAATCAAGATCATGAGAAATAAATTATAATGTTTTGGGTTGTTTTCTGATCAAGGATGGTGTGTATTAAGGACTTAAAGATGTCCTAAAGATTAGGTGAATCAAAACATTCCTTACCGATTGAATTCTTAGGAAGGATATTGGTATAGTCAACTTCAAACGAGAATATCTCTAATTATAATTGGAATTTTTGAGATCATGACCTATCAATAGATAGATAATTGAATTAGATTTCCAATGATACCAATTTCATCAAATTTGATATTGGAACAAAGAGTTATACCCATTTTAATCCAACATGTCAATCTAGAAAAGGGTGACGACGTTTCTGACGGCATGTCACATTTCTAACGACATTTCTGATGACGTTTTCACATTTTTGATGACATTTTTGATGTCATCATCAGCCTTAGGCAGAAAATGATAAAATTCGACCCTTTTGTGATGATATTTTCAGCAATTTAGAGACGTTTTTACCAGGATATTTTGGTCTTTTCTCATCTTTGAAGGCCTCTAGAAATATGAGAATCCCATCCAAATCCTAATTCCATCATTTTCTCTTCCAATTCTCTTGATATAATATATCTAGGGTTATATCAAGAACATAAATCTTCCAAGAATCATCCACAAATCTTCAAAAAAATTTCAAGAACGAAGTTCCTCATAGTGTGGGCTTCAAGAATTATTTATTTCAAGTGTGGGTAAAGTCTCAAGCACTAAAGTTCATCCAATTTCAAAGATTAAGGTATGGGGTTTTGAACAAGAACACTTCTTTCATTCTTGTGCCCAAAGATTTCATTTCTATTGAATTTCATGAATTTTGCAAAGTGGGTTTACACCCAAATTACTTTATCAAGGACTTATGAGATTTGAGTTGTACAAGATTGACACATATGACTATCTCATTGTCTTATTTCTTAAATTAAGAATTTATGTCATGAGTTTTATATTGTTATCATGAAATAATAATTTCTAAGTGATTTATGATAAGTGTCATAATTTATATTTTTCCATGAGAAGTTTGTCTATTGAATATATATTGATATTGAGCTTGAGAGTCATAAACGAGTTCTATGATGTTTTCTGGAAGATTTGATACTTGATATGATTTGATAAGCAAGTGTACTTGATGATGAGAAAGATTATTTTGAGATTTAGTCGAGTTAGGTATCCACAAGTTGATTATGATTTATAAGTGAGATATATATATTTATATTTTAGTCTTCATGATAGACCCTTGAGTTGATTAAGGTGAATTTCCTAATGCGTTCTGAGCTTACGTCTAGGAGTAGTATTTAGCACCAAGCGGGAAGTATGGGTTCAGCGTATCCTACTTCTCCAGAACTACATGCCACCATAGGATTAAGATTAAGGGCTAAATGCCAAGATAGTTATCACTAGAGTTAAGGTTCTACTCCGATAGCAAGGATAGAATAGCTCTCCCTAACGTGGGCAAGACGTTGAACTCCATGTAAGCTCACATAGTTTATGTCAGTTATAAGAAACTCCCAAGTCCAAAATTGTCCAAGTTTTATGAGTTACTGAGTCATTTGAGTTGAGTCCAATAGTTTATCAGATTTATGAAGCATGTGTTATTATTGATGATTTATGGAAAATATTTTTCAGGTAACTCAAGCAAAGAGAGTCATTTTTATCAGCATGCATGATTTATTTATGATATTATTTAAATGTTGACTGTACCCCCACATACTCAGTACATTCCCAAGTACTGATTCCTATACTCTTTTGTGTTCTATATTTTCTCGTGATGTAGGTTCAAGTGCTCAGTCTCAGCAGTGACAGTGATCTTCGATACCTCCATCTACATTCTTACAATTGGTGAGTCCTTATAGTTTGAGGACCTATGTCCCCGATTTTTGTCTTAAAAGTAGATGGTTATTTATTTCCAGTTCATTATGGGTCAATTGGGGATCTATCCCAATGGCTCCTCAGTCTTATGTATTAGAGGCTTTGTCATACTAGAGTACCAGTATATACAGAACTTCAGTATTTTGATTGTATAAGATAGTATTTCTTTGTATTTCAGTATGTTCATGGCATGATTATTCTTCATTATTATAGCTTAATTATTATCATAGTGTGTTATAGAGGTGATGAAAGGCTCAGAGGATTAGCTTGAGGTCGCGTGTGGCCTTAAGCACTGTGTGATGTCTTGGGATGGGATCTTGGGGCGTTACAAGCTTGGTATCTGAGCCTATGGTTTAAAGGAGTCCTAGGGAGTTTGATGAGCTGCGTTATGTAGAGTCTTAATCATTGGTATGTAGTGTTCCACATCTATGAGTAAGAGGCTATGGGACGTTTTAGGAAAATTCATTTCTTTCTTTCAAAAGGTTTTTATGCCTGATACTGTTTCTCTCTGCTATTAATTCGTGCTCTCTTATGACAGAAAAGGCCTCCTCGTAGAGCTTGCAAAATCAACGAACGACCTCAACCCGTTGATTCTTTAAATAAGATGATGACTTATGTCGAATTTTGGGCAGATTTTCAGGCGCTAGCCTAGGCCGTTACCGCCAATGCTCAAGCCAATGTTCAGGCTGCTGTTCCACCTCCACAAAAAGGTAATTCTATAGCAGCTTGAGTTCGAGATTTTATACGGATGAATCCGCCAGAGTTTTATGGGTCAAGGGTAGGTGAGGACCCACAGATGTATCTTGATTAGGTGAAAAAGATCACCCAAATTATGTATGTAACAGAGGAATAAAGTGTGGAGCTAGCTTCCTATCACTTGAAAGGTGTTGCTTATGATTAGATAGAGTTATGGAGGAAGAGTAGAGGAGAGGATACCGCTCCCATGACTTGGCAGTTGTTCCAGGATGCGTTCTTAGACCGATTCTTTCCCCCGGAGTTGAGGAAAGCAAAAATAGAAGAATTTATGAACTTGAGACAAGGCTTCATGACAGTTAAGGAATATTGTCTTAAATTTAACCAGTTGTCTAAGTATGCTCCCGATATGATGGCTGATTCCAGGACCAGTATGAGTAAGTTTTTGACTGGCATATCGAGTTATGTTATGAAAGAGTGTAGGTCTGCTATGCTTAATAGGGACATGGATCTTTCTAGATTGATGATATATGCCCAGCAGATTAAAGCATACAAGGTGAAAGAGAGAGAGAGAGAGAGAGTGAGAGGGAATAAGAGAGTCAGATCAGATCAACAGAGGTATAGTCAGAGTAGATTTTTTGGAGGGATCCGCCCTTAGTTTTAGAGCTATTCTTTTGTCCCAGCACCGTTATTAGCTAGTACTCCCGCATCCAGAGTCAGGCAGGAGTAGGGTAATAGACCTACTGTGTCTAGTTCTTAGGACAGTGTGAGTAATAGACCTAACTATTCCTCGTGTGCTAAGTGTGGTAGGATGCATCCTGGAGAGTGTATGGTTGAGCAGAGAGGTTGTTTTGGTTGTGGTAAGTTGGGCTACAAATTCAAGGATTGCCCATATTCTAGACAGTGGAGCCGTGATATTCATCCCCAGAGTTAGGCTATTAGTGCTCCAGCCCCTTGGATTCGTCCTACTCCTCCTCAGGGTACCTTGTCTAGTACTGCTGGTGGTCAGTGCCAAAATTGCTTTTATGCTATACCACCCAGCCAAAAGTAGGAGGATTCACTATATGTTGTTACTGGTATGCTCTGTGTATTTCATTTTGATGTGTATGTGTTGATAGAACCTGGGTCAAATCTTTCTTATATGACTCCGTTAGTGGCTATCAATTTTGAGATCAATGCTGAAAAGATTCCTGAGCCTTTTCTAGTTTCTACTCCAATAAGTGAACCTATTGTTGCTAAGCGAGTATATAAGAAGTGTCCTATCACTGTCCTTCACAGAGTTATGTTTGTAGATTTGATTGAGCTAGACATGGTTGATTTTGACATTATTCTGGATATGGATTGGCTTTACTCTTTTTATGCGTCGATAGACCGTTATAGCTGTGTAGTCAAGTTTTAGTTTCCCAATGAGCCAGCCTTTGAGTGGTCATAAAATTCTGTATCTCCCAGGAGTCATTTCATATCCTATCTTAAAGCTAGGAAATTGATATCCAAGGGTTGTATCTATCATTTGGTTTGAGTTAAAGATACTAAGTTCGAGACTCCGACAATTCAGTCGATCAACATTATTAATGAGTTTGGTGATATTTTTCTAGAAGATCTCCCAGGGGTACCTCCCGATAGAGAGATAGAATTTGGGATCTTCTCCCCGACATGCAACATATTTCTATTCCCCCATATCGTATGGCCCCCACAGAACTTAAGGAGTTTAAAGAGCAACTCAAAGATCTTCTAGATAAGGGTTTCATAAGTCCTAGTGTATCTCTTTGGGGTGCACCCGTTCAGTTTGTGGGAAAAAATGATGGTTCATTGCGGATGTGCATTGATTATCGTTAGCTTAACAAGGTCACAGTCAAGAACAAGTACCCTTTTCCTAGAATTGATGATCGGTTTGATCAGCTGTAAGGTGCTAACTATTTCTCAAAAATAAACTTGAGATCCATTTATCACCAGCTTAAAGTTAGGGAGTGTGATATTCCAAAGACAGCTTTTCGCACCTGATATGGTCATTTTGAGTTCTTGGTGATGTCCTTCGGGCTAACAAATTCCCCAGCAACCTTTATGGACCTCATGAATCGGGTGTTCAGATAGTACCTGGATATGTTTGTTATTATGTTCATAGATGATATTCTTGTATACTCCCGAATTAAGAACGACTATGTAGATCATCTCCGAATAGTCTTGGAAACCCTTAGAGATCATCAACTATTTGCCAAATTTAGCAAGTACAAATTTTGGCTAAGGTCAGTTGCTTTTCTGGGTCATATTATTTCTTCTGAAGGTATTCGAGTTGACCCTCAAAAGATAAAAGCTGTGAAAAATAGGCCTAGATCTATTTCCCCGTCTGATATTAGGAGTTTCTTGGGTCTAGCTGGCTACTACCGTCATTTTTTTAAGGGTTTCTCTTCCATTGCATCTCCTTTGACTCAGTTGACCCAAAAGAAAATTAAATTCTTGTGATCTGACTCTTGCGAGAAGAGTTTTTTGGAGTTGAAGACTCGACTCACTTCAACCCCTATGTTGAACCTTCCAAATAGTGCAGATGATTTTTTGGTGTACTGTGATGCTTCTAGAGTTGGGTTGGATTGCGTATTGATGAAGAAAGGTATGGTTATAGCCTATGCCTCCTGACAGTTGAAACCACATCAAAAGAACTACCTAACCCATGACCTCGAGTTAGTTGCAGTGGTTTTTGCCTTGAAAATCTAGAGACACTATTTGTACTGTGTTCATGTTGATGTCTTTACAGATCACAAGAGTTTGCAGTATGTGTTTACTCAGAGAGATTTGAATCTTCGTCAGAGGCAATGGTTAGAATTGTTAAAGGACTATGATATGAATGTGTTGTATCACCTAGGCAAGGCCATTGTAGTGGTAGATGCCCTTAACAGGTCATCCATGGGTAGTGTACTACAGGTCGAGGAAGATAGGAAGGAGTTAGCTCGTGAGGTGCATCGTCTGGCTAGGTTGGGAGTTATATTGCTTGATTCAGCTGAGGGTAATGTTTGGGTCCAGAGTAGTTCTGAGTCTTCTCTAGTTTCAGAAGTAAAGGAGAAGCAAGATATGGATCCTAGTTTGGTCAGACTGAAGGAGTCAGTTAAAGACCAAAAGGTGGAGGTTTTCTCCCAAGGGGGAGATAGTGTATTGAGATTTTAGAATAGATTATGTATGCCTGATGTTGAAGATTTAAGGTAGAGAATTATGGCTAAAACGCATGGCACGCGATATTCTACTTATCCCTGTGCTACCAAGAAGTACCATGATTTGCAAGAAATCTATTTGTGGAATGGTATGAAAAAGGATATAGAAAAATTCATAGAGAAGTGTACAACATGCCAACAGGTTAAGATAGAACACCAAAGACCCGGTGGAATGGTGCAAGAATTCAGTATTCCTACTTGGAAGTAGGAGAAAGTAAATATGGATTTTGTGACTGGCTTACCGCGGTCTCGACGTCATCATGATTCAATTTGGGTCGATGTAGATAGGTTAACTAATTTCGCAAATTTCTTGCCAGTGCATACATCTTTCACTGCTGAGGACTATGCTAAGATGTACATTTGAGAGTTAGTCAGGTTGCATGGAGTTCCTTTGTCTATTATCTCCGATAGGTGTACTCAATTTACTTCTCATTTTTGTAGGTCTTTTCAGAAGGGTCTCGGTACCCAAGTTCATCCTAGCTCCGCTTTTCATCTGCAGACCAATGGTCAGGTTGAGAGGACCATCCAGACCTTGGAGGATATGTTGAGGGCATGTGTTCTTGATTACAATGGAAGTTGGGATGAACATTTTCCATTAATTGAATTTGCTTACAACAATAATTTTCATGCTAGCATTGGAATGGCTCTATATAAGGCTTTATACGGAAGGCGATGTAGATCACCCATAGGTTGGTTTGAAGTGGGTGAAGCCGCTATGAGTGGACCTGATGCTGTGTTTGAGGCTATGGATAAATTTAAGCTGATTCGGGAAAGGTTGAAAATAGCCCAGAGTTGTCAGAAGTCATATGAAGATGTGAGAAAAAGAGCTCTTGAGTTTGAGGTTAACGATCTGTTTACTTGAAGATTTCACCTATGAAGGTGGTGAAAAGATTTGGTAAGAAAGGAAAGCTTAGTCCTCGATACGTTGGTCCTTATAGAGTTTTGAATCGTGTTGGGAAAGCAGCTTACGAGATTGAATTGCCTTCCGAGTTTTCAGCTGTCCATCATATCTTTCACGTTTCTATACTCAAGAAGCACATTGGTGGTTCTATTATTGTTGATCCATCAGAAAGTTTTAATGTTCAGGATAGCCTTTTGTATGATGAAGTTCTGATTGAAATCCTAGATTATCAAGTTCGTAGACTAAGAAATAAGGAAGTTCCCTTGGTCAAAGTTCTGTGGTGAAATCAATCAGTCGAGGGTGCTACTTGGGAAGCAGAAGCAGATATGCGAACCAGATACCCTCATCTCTTCTCTGTGAGTTTAAATTAAGCCGAAGGTACTATTCTTCCCTAATCCAGTTTCCTTCTAATCTAGTGTATTCAGCTATATGGTTATTCTCTCTGTGATTCATGCATTTTTTGAAGTACTCAAAAGTTTAGAATGAAGTAAGCCCTTTTAGTGAGTCTTTCCAGCAATACATCCTTATTTTCTTTTGTTCTTGGCCTATCTAGCCACATTCAAGGATGAATATTTCCAATGGGGAGATATTGTAATACTCCGAGACTCTAACCAATAGTACAACCATGAATCAAGCTCATGAGAAATAAATTATAATATTTTGGATTGTTTTCTGATTAAGGATGGTGTGTATTAAGTCCTTAAAGATATCCTAATGATTGGGTGAATCAAAACATTCCTTACCGATTGAATTCTTGGGAAGGATATTGGTATAGTTAACTTCAAACAATAACACCTCTCATTATACTTGAAATTTTTTAGCTCATAACCTATCAAATATATATAATTGAATTATCTTTCCAACGATACCAATTTCGCCAAAATCCGATACCGGAGCAAAGAGTTATACCCATTTTACTCCAGCATGTCAATCTGAAAAAGGGTGACGACGTTTCTGACGGCCTGTCACGTTTCTGACGACATTTCTGACGATATTGTCATGATTCTGACGATATTTCTGATGACATTGTCAGCCTTAGGCATAAAATCATAAAATTTGACCCTTTTTTGACGACATTTCGTGATGGCCTATCACGGGTCTGACGGCCTGTCACGGATGTCGTCAGCTTTTTTTTCCAGCAATTTAGAGATGTTTTTGCAAGGGTATTTTGGTCTTTTTCTATCTTTTGGAGGCCTCTAGAAATATGAGAATCCCATCCTAACCCTTATTCCATCATTTTCTCTTTCAATTCTCTTGAGATAATATATCTAGGGTTATATCAAGAACATAAATCTTCCAACAATTCTGCAATCTTAGGACAACCATTTGAGAATTGACCAACAATAATATATTGTAAATTCTCAATTATATTTATTGATCACTTCTTGTTCAGTCCACTTGAATGTATGAATACCATCTATATAATCAGCTTTCTTAATTGGAATAGGCTCAATGTCAATATTAACTTTCATAGTTTTCCCATGAGAATCCATACTTTTTAACAAATTCATAAAGTTTATTTAGGACTTATAACTGCATTTTTGGGTTATTTATGTTTTTGTTGGGTGATAGTCTTGGTTGGAAGAAGAGAGAGTTAGGTTATAGAGGGTGGTTCCAAGCCAGTCACTGGAGGTGGCTGGCCACCCACTATTAACATGGCGACTAGTTCTAGGATTCAGAGTTGTTCACCCAAATAGAGTTAAACTTTCCTAAGATTGGGGGTAGGCCAACAATAAAATACATAGTGATCTATTCCCATTTCCACTTGGGAATGGGCATCCTTCAGATTGCACCATCCAATCACTGATGCTCATACTTCCCCTATTGACAATTAAGACACTTAGACATGAAATCTATAAAATCCTTATTTATGCCAACTCATAATAATGTTGCTTTAAGTCATGATATATCTTAGCCGCTCTTGGTGAATGTAATATCTAGAACAATGAGATTCCTCAAAGATAAGACTTACAAATCCACCAACTCTTAGTACGGAAACTCAGCTACTAATACTCCAAACACTTTCAAAGTATAAAGAAGGTGTCTTTGCTTCATCTCTCAAAACCTTATCAAGAATCACCCTCTATCTATCATCACTAAACTAATGAGATCCAATTTTCTCCATCAAGGAATACCTAGCCTCAATAAAGGGAAAAATATGATCGGGTAAGGATATATCAAGCCTAAGCAACTGGTTAGCTAAAGACTGAACCTCTAAGGCCAAAGGCCGCCCTTGGATCAAGAGATAAGCTAAACTCCCCATACTCATTGATTTTCGGCTCAAGGCATCCACAACCATGTTAGCCTTGCCCGAATGACAAAGAATATTGAGGTTATAATCCTTGAGTAGCTCAAGCCATAGATGATGTCTCATATTTTAATCTCTCTAGGTGAAGAAATACCAAAGGCTACAATGAATAGAAAAAATCTCACAGTGGACTCCATACAAGTAATGTCGCCACAATTTAACACATACAACTACGGCCAATCCAAATCATGGAAAGGGATTATTATCATGAGGCTTCAATAACAATAAGCATAAGCAATCACCTTACCCTCATGCATCAACACTGTGCCTAATCTAACTCCGAAATCTATATAAAATGTAATAAAACCCATGCCTTTCTTTGGCAAAGTAATGATAGGAGCGAAAGTCAACAACTACTTGAGATTTTGAATGATTACCTCATAATCATATGACCCCTAAAAGAAATTTTCTTTTGAGTCAAGTTTGTCAAAGTAATTACAATAGAAGAGAAACCCTCTACGCACCGACTATAATAACCTGCTAAACCAATAAAACTCCAAATCTTGATAGAAGAAGTAGTCTAGCCTAATTATGAATCACCACTATCTTGGCCAGATCATCCATAATACCATTTTTATTCACCATATAAACCAAGAAGGAGATAAAATCCAACCAAAATTTGCACTTGAAGAGCTGGCAAATAACTTTTTTATCTCACAATCTTTAAAGTATAATCCTCGAGTGTCTTACATAACCGACCTTATTTATGGAGTTAACCAAGATATCATCTATAAATATAATCATAAAAGAGTCAAGATATGATTAAAGTACTCTATTCAGCAATTCCATGAATGTTGCTGGGTTATTGGTCAACCCAAAGGACATGACCTAAAGCTCATAATGACCATACCGAATCCAAAAAGCCATCTTCAAATTATCCGAAGCTCTAATCTTTAAATGGTGATATCTGAAACTCAAGTCAATCTTAGAAAATGCTAGAGCACCCTGAATTTAATCAAATAAATCACCAATACAAGGAAGAAGGTACTTATTCTTGATGGTCACCTTGTTTAATTATCGATAGTCAATACACGTGCACATGGAATCATCCTTCTTCTTCACAAATAAGATTGGCGCACCCTAGGGAGATGCACTAGGTATGATGAAGCCTTTAGTCAACAAATATTGTAACTACTTCTTCAATTACTTCAGATGAAGTGGGGCCACCCTATAAGGATTAATGGAAATAGGTTTTTTCATAAAAACATATCCTTAAACTTGTGATCAACTCATAAAAAATCTAGTGAAAGCGATGAGGCAACAATATTATTTCTTACATAGGCCAAATAAGACAAACATCCCTTTTCTACCATGCAGTGAGCATGTAAAAAAATATATAACTCCCTTTCAACCCAAACTAAAAATACCCTTTTATGCTAACGTTGGCATACCCGAGGTAGTTAAAGGCACAGTCTTGGCATAATAATATAGAAGAGAATGATAGGGAGCTAACCAATCCATACCCAAGATAACATCAACATTAACCATATCTTGGATAATCTAGTCTACCCAGTTCTCATGCAAACAAAGGTTACCATAAAATATTGATACACTCGATTCACCACTAAAGAATATCCTATGAGGGTAGAAACATGAGTAGACATAGAAAGGCTATCATATGTAGAATCAAAACTAATAGTAAAGTATGTAGACTTATAAGAGAATGTCAGCCCGGTGTCAAATAACACAAAAGTAAAATGATTGAAAACTGGTACAATACCTATGCTAATTGCATCTGAGGCCTCTTCCTCAGGTGTCATAGGTATAGCATAACACTACCATGCCCAGTTTTTGACTCCACCTCCACGAGCTCCTCAATATCTACTTTGAGACCCTCTAGTACCACTCCCGCTACTCTATTAACCACCTCTAACTATAGAGATGGGATTAGATTAAAAATGAAGCTAAGAACCCTGATTGGTAGGACCCAATACACACCGAGAATAACCCCCTATATAATTCCCTACTCATGATACATAAAATACTCTCTACTTCTCATATCATAATAAGAGTGCGTAGATGAACCAAAATGATTTTCCTACCTTAAAAAACTAATACAAGAGCTCTACTTGCATTATCCAATCCCTATCCACCTAAAGCTACAACAACTACAGACCTACTAGTCGAACCCTTTAATGCTGCTAAACTGATCTATCATGATAACTATAAGAACCTCTATCAGAGAAATTGCTACCTCAGGATGTATGTTCTTTGTAGTCATTAAATTGGCAGATCCTCTTACCACTGCTAACACTTTGAATACCCTGAGGAACAGACTAAATCAACTTAGCATGTGTGGTAATACTTTAGAAAGAATCTCTTGAAACTATCATCCGAGCTATAGGCAACTGAACCTATTAGAACCTTGGTCAACTTTTGAATTATCTCCGACCCAATAGAAATACTAGCTATGAAATGTCTAAATAATGCATAAAAATATGCCGCATATTTAGAAATAGTCATAGAGCCTTACTCTAGGTGATCAAACTCATCTCTCATTTGATCCCTCAAATTATAAGGCATGAACCTCTCTAGAAAAGACTTAAAAATTTGTTCTATCTCATAGGAAGTGAACCTAATTGCTTACAACTAGCAAGAAACCTCTACCACTATCTAGTTACATTAGTAATCTAATACATAGTGTAAGTGACACCATAGGACTTAAGGATTTAAATTTATACAACCTCTCTTGGTAGTAAACAAAAAACTCATAGGCATCCTCTATAATAACACTGATCAACTTTGGATAAACTAAGAAAATGAATCTCTCAAATTTTATATGATCATCAGAAGATATCACAGAGGCTGAGAATTAAGAGAAACAGTAAGCCTAGTAGGCAATGAATCAATATGTAACGGTACCATAAAAGATGGTTATACTACTGAAGCTAGAATACCATAGGTAAGAGCCTATACTGGAGGTTGAATACATCCTAAAGTCTAAGAACTACTCGGGTTGCTCAAAGGAACACTATCTTGGAGAGTACCATCCAGATGATTCAATAGAAGAATCAGTAAATCTTATAATACCAGAGTAGAAGGTGAACCCTAGGGACCTCACATGGTTCCACATCCTTTGTTTGATAATTATCCTTAGCATAATCAATCTCAATCTTGGAAGAGGTAGCCCTAGCATATCTTCTAACTGGGGCAGCTTTTTAGGCCCATCCCCCACCTTTAGGTCGACCATGACCCCTGTCGTACCACCTAAGTAGTGTTATAATAATGAGGACAAGCTTAGTGTCCTTAACATCATTGGATCTAGTCCTCACCATCTATCTAAGAAAGAATGGAATATATGTTTACAATATAGGGTATGCATAATACCCACAATACAAAATAAAATTAGAGAAGTTTTCCAAAAAAATATGTTATAGTCTCTTGAAGATTGATATGCATGTTAATATACTGATCCACGAGACTCCACTTGACATCCTAATCTTACACTAATGAGACCAATGAACCTGGTGCTCTTATACTAACTTATTACGACCCTAAAATTGATGTCACGATGGCACCTACCTCGACCCAACTTTTGTAGGTTAGCAAATTACCATAAAAAGAAAAGAACGATCAAGATATGAAATAAGATGGTAAAATATGAGACTTGTAGAATAAAGTTAGAAAATATCACATAAATAACATAAGATCCAAAGAAAAATATAACTAATTCCAAACCAAGTGTCATAAGTAATAAGAGCATCTAAGTTGAATATCGAATATATGAACATACCACATAAGCATGTCTCTAATAGTAAATAAAGACATAAAATAGTAATAAAAAGGTCTCGAGTCAGCCTTAAACTCTGGGGTGCACTAGTACCTCACATATCAAGTCTCAATACACGAATCAACCACTGCGGGTCACACTTGTACTTGGATTTGCACTGACAACATACAAAAGTAGGAGTGAGTGTGGTCTATTATACTTAGTAGGTATCATAGGCTAACTAAGTAAAATAGAAAATAAAGTAGGAAAAAATACTATAAGCACGTAAACTTACAAGAAGAACATTTCCCAAATGATAGCTCACATCATCTCCACTAATAATTCCACAATATAATAAAGAAAAAGGCATACCACACATGAAAAATATATAAGGAAACCAAACACACATCAATGAATACATAAAAAATCACAAAAGATGCAAATACAATGGAATGTAGTGATGGTTGAACTTTTGTATACACTTTCAAAGCCTTAGTGCTTTAGGATAGGACCCATGGTGGGGGGGGGGGGGGGGGGAAGGTTAACAACACATATGCTTTTATGATCTCAATAACTTTACCAGCAAATAATCTCAGCCTAGGCTTTTCGATATCTCAAAATCAACCTTGCCGACATTGACTGCAACCAAGGGTTTTATAAAATATTGCTATCAACCTTGCTGACAAATGACCTTTGCCAAGGGTTTTATAAAATATATTTTTCTCTAAAAAATTATTATTTCTTAGTGGTATCAATACCATGAATATGTATAGGTGATACGAAGATATAATGTTCACAATCAATCGTTATAAAAATGTAATCAATTTAATATAGGTATGAATGGGCTCAAAATCTATTCCATATGGCAATAATTCATGATACAAGTTAACGTAGGGCACCACTAGTATAAACAATTATATATGACATTATTAATATCCTTAAAAATCCTTCATTTGGGTATAAAAAATATGATAAAGGAATTTAAATACTCAAATAAGGCCCAGAATATCTGGTCACCCCTAGTCGAGTGATGCAATAATGTTAATGGTAACTAACGCACAAATAAGCCCTATAATATCAAATAAAGCCCCATTCGGGCATCACAACAAGTATATGCTCTCAACTCAATAAAAATATAATAAGCCCCCATACAGACACACGATAATAATAATAAATACCTTAAAATTCCTTACCCACTTCTAACCCCTTAACCCATAACATGACTTACATATTTATTAACGACCCAATACAGTCTGAAGGAAGTTAAGCCATAAAGAGGTAAAATTGTAATTTTATTTTAAGAACATGTTCCACAACAACTTAGGAGGATACAGTTGAAAATCAACATGAAAATGAGTTGATATCGATGTTCAAATTGAAGAAAAACAATTATAAATATTTATTGGCAAACCCCCTAAAAATCCATTTTAAAATCAAAATAACAACTTAAATGATGAATAAAACCCTAAAATTCATCCCTTCTTAAAGCTCCCAAGTCCACAAAATGGAGGAAAATTATATAAGTAAAGTTTATGTACTATTTTGTAAAAAATACCCTGCAATTATGGCCCAATCCTTACAATCTAGAGGGTCATAATTGACTTATCCAAATATTTCTCCTTTGCATTTGTAACTAGAACTTTCCATTTGTTAAGGCTGGTGATCTAGACCCATTATTTCATTAATGGTCCAGTCATATTCAAAATAAGGCAAAAAACTCGACTTGGACTAATAATATTTTTTAATTGTGTTTAGCACCCTCATAATCATGATGAAAGAAGAGTTCATTCTGTGTATTTATGAATTGCTTGTATTTTTAAATAAGGTATCATACACCAAAAGTTTGTTGTGCATCAACCTCCAAGTCTTTGAATGTTTAATGACCCAATAGAGTTTTCATTGAGGGCTATTGTAACGCACTAGATTCTGAACCCCAGATGCTACACGGTGCTTATGACCATGAAAGACCATAAGCTAATCCATGATGGATATCCGTAACTGAGGAATGAATAATATATTGTAAAATTGTAAAAAACTGGTAGAAATTTTCCATAAGGTTCAATACTTAAATAATGCTGAATAAATTAATATAATGCCAAAACTAAAACAATTATCTTAAAATACTCTAGTCTGAAAAATCCTCTAAACTGTCAGAATAAGGAGTTGATGGGACAATCCTCAAGCTAACTCTATCTACTTATGTAATACCCCGAGAATTTTTCATTGAAATTTTGTGCGTAAATGTGTTAGGTTCTATCTTCTAGAATGAATTATAAATTTTCCGTGTAGAATGTCTTAGATTATGACCCACCATTACGTAGAGTATCGAATAAGCTTTCCAACTATATGTGGATCATCCAAAATAGACACCCGAGCAGCGAGTTATGAACATTTCGATTGAACTGTGAATAGTAGTGAACTGTAAAACGTGTAGGAAAAAGTACTGAGGCTTGGCGTATTTTTGCTCCAACTTTAAATGATCATAACTCCTTGTACATAACGATCTAGGTAATCATCAATCTATCAATGGAAAGCTCTGCTAGTCCTCTTTCCAATGAAATTGGTTTTATCCAATTTGTCTATCGGAGCAAAAAGTTATGATAGATCTACTTCAGCCTATCAAAAGCAAATTTTTGGGTCAATTTCAAACAATCATAACTCCTTATACACAATAATCTGGGTGAGATACTATATATCAACGAAAATATATGAGAGTCCTCTTTCTAATGTAATTAGTTTCATCCAATTTTGATATCGCTGTAAAACATTATGGTTGATCGACTTCAGACTATCAAAACAGTCTGCTAAAGGATAGATTTGAGAATTATTTGATTTTTACGGGCGTTTTGGTCATTCCCCCTCACCCAAAATCCATCCAAACCCTATATTAAAGCTCATTAGAAGTATCATATGTTATATTTCATCAAATTCCCTCAAAAAGAAAACCCTAAGCTCCTACATCCAAATTCAAGAACCTCCAAAGTTCACCATTAATTCTGCAAATTTATTCAAGATTCCAAGTTCCTAGTTCAAGAACTCCAAGAACCATCATTCAAAGGCACAATTAACATCTCAAAAATGAGTGTCAATCTAAAGTTCATCATTCAAGATATGTGAGGTTTTTCAACAAGAACTCTCTTTCGTTCTTGTGCCCAAAAGTAATTTTCTTTACAAAGGCATGATTTTTATTTTATTTTTACGAATTTGAAGCATGAACCCATATCTTATGATGATTATTATGAAATCTTAATGTTTATGATTTTGAAAGATTAATTTACATGTGTGGAGATATAAAGCATGAATCTTGAACGATATTTATCATGATTTTGATATTTGGGTCTTGAATCCCCATTGGAAATTATATTTTTTTGAGAAAGTGTGTGTTATAAGAACGTTGATGTTGAATATTTGAGATATTTTGAATGATTTGACCTTTTGGTATTAATGAAGTAATGTGGTTGATTTTGATAGATGGGAAGAATGATGGCTCCCGATGTATATTTATATATTACTGAAATTGTTTTGTTGTGGATTGTCTTTGAAATGATCTAAGCTAAGTCTGGGAGAAATCTTTAGCACTGAGTGGGAGGTATAAAGCGACCTTACTTCCCTAGAACTATGTGCCCCCGTAGGAGTGAGCCTGAGGCTGATTTATATAGTGATCACTAGTTTGTGTGGATTTGATATCGATAGTCCTACTCCGATGGCAAGTATAGGATGGCTCTCCCCAACATGGGTTGTACGTTGGACTCCATGTAGCTCACATGGTTTATATTGGTTATAGGATCTCCCAGTGTGTGTGTGTTTCCTTGTGTCTATGGTGAATGGTGAAGTGATTTGAAAGTGGAATTGTGAAAGTTATTCTTTTGAAAGATTTAAATGATATTTACAATATGAGAATTGATATTCTTGATGAACTGAAAGTGATTGACAAATTATATGATGACTCACATGTGTAATTATACTTATTTCATCCTCTCATGATTATGATGATTTTCTTTAGGCTATGTGAGTCTTTCATACATCCTGCTTATTTCTTATAAATATTTATGATGATGATGTTTATACAACTGCATACACCCCTATATACTCAGTTCCTTTCCATGGTACTAACCCACATCTTCAGATGTGGGCTATATTTTCTTAGAATGTAGGTTCAGGTGCTCTATTCTAGGTTCAACAGTGATTCTTTGGGCTTGCTGTTCTACATCCTCTATTGTGGTGAGTCCTCATATTCCGAGGATGTGATGCCTGATGTTGGTTTCATGGAATTGTTTACATTTGATAATTAAGTATGAGTCAGTTAGGGCATGTCTCAATGGCTCACTAGTTTTATTGATTTTCGTAGAGGCTTGTCAGACTAGTATAGATGTTGGGAGTTAACTAGTAAGTCATATTTTGTTATCCTTCTGAAATTCTTTTATTCTTGGATGATCATTACTCTATTGATATTTGAGGGTTATTTATGGAAACCCTATTGATTTGTGTTGAACTAAATGAAAATGGATCAAAGGGTTAGCTGGGGCTATTCGTAGCCTCAAGCACCGTGTGACGCTTCGAGACCCGTTTTCTGGGGCATTACAAACGTGGTATCAGATCCTAAGGTGTTAAGGTGTCCTAGGGAGTCTGACAAGCCACGTTAAGTAGAGTCTTGATCATCAGTGTGTAGCACGCAATATCTATGAGCAAGAGGCTACAAGATGTTTTAGGAAAAAGTGTGATTCTTTCTTTCAGAAGTCTAGCATGCTTAAAGTGTCTCTCTCTGCTATTAATTCGTTCTCTCTTCTTTCAAGAATATGCCTCCACATCGAGTGAAAAGAAATAATGATGGTTAGCAACCTCAACCCGCTGACCTATTGAATGAAAACGTGTCTCATACTAAATTTTGGGTAGCCTTTCAGGCGCTGGCCCAAGCTGTTACTGTAAATATTTAGGCCAACCCGGCCTCAGCTCCATAGCAGTAAGGAGGTAATTTAGCTACTTCCAAGATCCGTGACTTCATCCGGATGAATCCGCCGAAATTCTATAGGTCCAAGTCTGATGAGGATCCACGGTTGTTTTTAGAGGAGGTACGGAAGATTACTCAGGTGATGTATGTATCTGAGGAACATAGGGTGAAGTTGGCTATGTATAGGTTGAAAGATCTTGCTTATGACTGGGTTGTTGCTTGGAGGAAAGGTAGAGGTGAGGGAGCTGTCCTTACAACTTGGCAAGAGTTCCACGATATATTCCTAGATAAGTTTTTCCCTTTGGAGATGAGGGAGGCAAAGGTGAAAGAGTTTATGAACCTGCAACAGGGCTCTATGACTATTAGGGAGTACTGTCTAAAGTTCAATCAGTTGGCCAAGAATGCTCCTGACTTAGTGGCTGATAATCGGGCTAGTATGAGTAAGTTTGTGACTTAAGTATCTAGTTATGTGGTTAAGGAGTGTAGGTCTACTATGCTGAATAGTGAGATGAATCTTTCTAGGCTGATGACTCATGCCTAGTAATTGAGGTAGATAAGATTAAGGAGAGAGATAGAATAAGAGGCAATAAGAGAGCTAGGTCCGAGCAGCCCGAACAGGGTCAGACTAGATCGCAGAGAGAGTGTCACCCTTAGTATTAGGATTATTTATCTATGCCAGCACCATCATCTGCTAGTGCTCCTATGCCTAGAGGTAGGAAGGAGCAAGGTAGAAGGTCATATGCATCCAGGTCCCAGTACAGTACTGGCAGTAAGCCAAATCATCCCCTGTGTCCTAAGTGTGGTAGGGCTCATTCGGGTGAATGTTGGTGTGAGAAGAGGGGTTGTTTCTGATGTGGTGACATGGGTCACAGAGTTAGAGATTGTCCATAGAATGGACAAAGGCGTCATGACTACCGTCCTTAGACTTAGACTCAGACTGTCAGTGCTTCAGTTCCAGCGACTCGCCCAGCCCTAGCTCAGGGTGCCTCTACTAGCAATGCTGGCAGGCAGTGCCAGAATAGATTTTATGCTTTACTGTCCCCCCAGGAATAGGAGGACTCTCCCGATGTTGTTAATGGTATGCTTCATATATTTCAGTTTGATGTGTATGCTTTGTTGGATCCTGGATCCAGTTTCTCATATGTTACATCTTTGATTGCTGTGAATTTTGAAATGAGTCCTGAGATTATTCCTGAGCCTATCCTAGTTTCTACCCCAGTGGGTGATTCGATTGTTGCCCAAAAAGTGTATAAAAAGTGTCCTGTTACCGTTCTTCATAGAGTCTTGTTGGCTGATCTAATTGAGTTAGACATGGTAGATTTTGATGTGATTCTGGGTATGGACTGGCTGTATTTTTCTTATGCCTCTATTAATTGTCAGACCTGAGTGGTCAAGTTTCAATTTTTGGGTACATCCGTGTTTGAGTGGTCTGGGAATTTTGTGTCACCCAAGAGTCATTTTATCTCTTACCTCAAAGCTAGAAAGCTTATTTCCAAGGGGTGTATTTACCATTTAGTTAGAGTCAAAGACACTAAGTCTAAGACTCTAACTCTCCAGTCTGTTAACGTCGTCAATGAGTTTTCTGATGTCTTTCCAGATGATCTCCCAGGGATACCTCCTAATAGAGAGATAGAGTTTGGGATTGATCTTCTTCCCGATACTTAGCCAATTTCTATTTCTCCTTGCTGTATGACCCCTGTAGATCTTTAGGAGTTGAAAGAGCAACTCAAAGATCTACTAGATAAGGGTTTCATAAGGCCCAATGTTTTTCCTTGGGGTGCTCGTGTGTTGTTTGTGAGAAAAAAAGATGGCTCTTTGCATATGTGCATTGATACCGCCAACTAAATAAAGTCACCATAAAAAATAAGTACCCCATTTTTAGAATAGATGATTTGTTTGACCAATTGCAGGGTGCAAGTTATTTGTCAAAGATAGACCTTTATTCCAGCTATCATCAACTCAAAGTTAAGGAGTGTGACATCCCGAAAACCGCTTTCTAAACTCGTTATGGCCATTTTGAGTTTCTTGTTATGTCTTTTGGGTTAACTAATGCCCCAACAGCTTTCATGGACCTTATGAATCGAGTGTTCAGACCATATCTGGATATGTTTGTCATAGTGTTCATCGATGATATACTGGTGTACTCCCGTAGTGAGGATGAACATTCTGATCATCTTCGAACTGTCTTACAAACCCTTAGAGATCACAAGTTGTTTTCCAAGTTCAGTAAGTGTGAGTATTGGCTAAGGTAAGTTGCTTTTTTGGGTCATATCATTTCTTCCGAGGGTATTAGAGTTGATCCCCAAAAGATCAAAGCTATTAGAAATTGGCCTAGATCTATTTCTCCAATTGATAGTGGAAGTTTCTTGGGTTTAGCTGGCTATTACCGCCATTTTGTTGAGGGTTTCTCCTATATATCATCTCCTATGACTCAGTTGACCCAAAAGAAAGTGAAGTTCTTATGGTCCGAATCTTGTGAGAAGAATTTTCAGGAGTTGAAGACTAGACTCACTTCGACCCTTATTTTTATTTTGCCTGATGGTGTTGATGGTTTTGTGGTGTACTGTGATGTTTTAAGAGTTGGGTTGGCTTGCGTATTGATGCAGAAGGGTAAGGTGATAGCTTATGCTTTTAGACAGTTAAAACCCCATAAGAAAAAATTACCCCACCCATGACCTTGAGTTGGCTGCTGTTGTGTTTGCTTTGAAAATCTGGAGACACTATTTGTATGGTGTCCATGTTGATGTTTTCACTGATCATAAGAGTCTGCAGTATGTGTTTACCCAGAGCGAATTGAATCTTAGGCAGAGACAATGGTTAGAATTGTTAAAGGACTATGATATGAGTATGCTATACCATCCGAGCAAGGCGAATGTTGTGGTGGATGCCCTTAGTAGAGTGTCTATGGGTAGTGTTTCGCATGTGGTAGAAGGTAAGAAAAAGTTGGCTCATGATGTACATCATTTGGCTAGATTGGGGGTTAGGTTGTTTGACTATGCTGAAGGTAGTATAGGGATTCAGAGTAGTTCCGAATCCTCCTTGGTTTTTGAAGTGAAGGAAAAACAATACTTAGATGCTAGTTTGGTCAGACTGAAGGAGTCAGTCAAGGACCAAAAAGTAGAGGTTTTCTCCTA
>NC_061121.1:155649531-155679092 GCF_002878395.1 Capsicum annuum | reverse complement strand
ATGCTAGTTTGGTCAGACTGAAGGAGTCAGTCAAGGACCAAAAAGTAAAGGTTTTCTCCTAAGGAGGAGATGGTGTGTTAAGATTGTAGGGTAGATTATATGTCTCGAATGTTGATGATCTGAGACAGAAGATTATGGCTGAAGCACATGGGGCGCAATATTCTATTCATCCTGGTGCCACCAAGATGTAATGAGACTTGCGGGAAATCTATTGGTGGAGTGGCATGAAGAAAGATATAGCAGCGTTTGTAGCTAAGTGTGCAACATGCCGACAGGTTAAGGTTGAACACCAAAGACCTGGTGGTATAATACAAGAGTTTAGTATTCCCACCTGGAAGTGGGAAGAGATAAATATGGACTTCGTGATTGGTTTACCTCCTTCCTGACGCCATCATGATTCTATTTGGGTTGTGGTTGATAGGTTGACTAAGTCTGCTTATTTCTTGCTTGTTCATACTTCATATACTGCTGAGGATTACGCTAGATTGTATATTCGAGAGCTAGTCAGACTGCATGGAGTTTCCTTGTCTATCATTTCGGATAGGGGTATTTAGTTCACTTCACAATTTTTTAAAGCTTTTCAGAAGGGTCTTGGTACCTAAGTGCTTTTGAGTTCTACTTTTCATCCGCAGACATGGTCAGGCTGAGCGACCATCCAAACCTTAGAGAATATGTTGAGAGCTTGTACACTTGACTTTAAGGGAAGTTGGGATGATCACTTACCGTTGATAAAGTTTGCTTACAGTAACAGTGTTTACTCTAGTATTGGCATGGCTTCATTTGAAGCCTTTTATAAGTGGAAGTGTAGATCACCCATAGGTTGGTTTGAGGTGGGTGAAGCGGCTGTGAGTGGTCCTGATTCGGTATTTGAGGCTATGGAAAAAGTTAAGTTGATTAGGGAAAGGTTGAAAACTACGCAGAGTCGTTAGAAGTCATATACGGATGTTAGAAGAAGAGACCTTGAGTTTGAAGTTGGTGATGTAGTGTATCTAAAAATTTCACCCATGAGGGAGGTGAAGAGATTTGGAAAGAAGGGGAAGCTTAGTCCCCGTTATGGTCGTCCTTACAAAATTCTTAGCCGTGTTGGTAAGGTAGCTTATGAGGTTGAGTTGCCTTCCGAGTTGTCCTCTGTTCATCCAATATTCCATGTCTCCATGCTTAGAAAGCATATTAGCGATGCTGTGGTAGTGGATTCCTCTGTGAGTGCTGACATTCAAGAAAATCTTTCTTTTGATGAGATTCCTGTTGAGATTCTTGATTTCAGTGTTTGAAGACTAAGGAACAAAGAAGTTCCCTTGGTCAAGGTATTGTGGCGAAACCAATCTGTTAAGGGTGCAACTTGGGAAGCTGAGGCAGATATACGATCCAAGTACCCGCACCTATTTTCCGCGAACTCCGATCAAGCCAAAGGTACCGTTCTTTCCTAAATCATGCACTTTTGATAAAAGTTGCAGTAGTTCAGCTGTCATTTATCATGTGTTCAGCTGTAGTTTCTTGAATTTATGCATTCTATGTTGCATTCGGAGTTAGAAACGATGTGGTGATGAGTCTAACAAATGGTTTGTGCTCTATACGCTATTCCCTATCTAATCTTGGCATGTCTAACATCATTTAAGGATGAATGTTTCCAAGGGGGGATGATGTAATACCCCGGGAAATTTTTCATTGAAATTTTGTGCGTAAACGTGTTGGGTTCTATCTTCTAGAATGAATTACAAACTTTCTGTGCAGAATGTCTTATATTATGACCCACCATTGCGTATAGTATCGAATAGATTTCCAACGATATGTGGATCATCGAAAACGGACACCCGAGCGACGAGTTATGAATACTCCGATCGAACAGCGAATAGTATTGAACAGTAAAACGTGTAGGAAAAAGTACTGAGGCCTGGCGTATTTTTTCTCCAAATTTAAATGATCATAACTCCTTGTACATAATGATCTGGGTGATCTACTATATATCAACAAAAGCTCTGCGAGTCCTCTTTCCAATGAAATTGGTTTCATCTAATTTGTATATCGGGGCAAAAAGTTATGGTCGATCAACCTCAGCCTATCAAAAGTAAATTTTTGGGTCAAATTCAAACGATCATAACTCCTCGTACACAATTACCTGGGTGAGATACTATACATCAATGGAAAGATATGGGAGTCCTCTTTTTAATGAAATTTGTTTCATCTAATATAGATATCGGAGTAAAACATTATGGTTGATCTACTTCAGACTATCAAAACAGTCCACCAAAGGACAGATTCGAGAATTATTTGATTTTTAGGGGCGTTTTGGTCATTTTCCAACACCCAAAATCCGTCCATACCCTATATTAAAGCCTATTAGAAGCATTATACGTTATATTTCATCAAATTCCCTCAAAAATAAAATGCTAAGCTCCTACATCCAACTTCAAGAACCTCCAAAGTTCACCATTAATTCTGCAAATTTATTCAAGATTTCAAGTTCCTAGTTCAAGAACTCCAAGAACCATCATTCAAAGGCACGATTAATATCTCAAAAACGAGTATCGATCTAAAGTTCATCATTCAAGGTATGTGGGGTTTTTCAACAAGAACTCTCTTTCGTTCTTGTGCCCAAAAGTAATTTTCTTTACAAAGGCATGATTTTTATTTGATTTTTATGAATTTGAAGCATGAACCCATAAGAAGTTGTTCCCGAGCCAGGTTCCCTGATTTCGTAACTAAGGCTATAAAAAACTAGCGATTATTATGAAATCTTGATGTTTATGATTTTGAAATATGAATTTACATGTGTGGAGATATAAAGCCTGAATCTTGAACGATATTTATCATGATTTTGATATTTGGGTCGTGAATCCCCATTAAAAATTGTGTTTTTTTGAGAAAGTGTATGTTATAAGCACGTTGATATTGAATACTTGAGATATTTTGAATGATTTGACCTTTTGGTCTTAATGGAGTTGTTTTGAACTCGAGTGTGAAAGAAATCCACAACGTGGTTGATTTTGATAGATGGGAAGCATAATGGCTCCCGATGTATATTTATATATTACTGAAATTATTTTATTGTGGATTGTCTTTGAAATGATCTGATCTAAGTCCGGGAGAAATCTTTAGCACCGAGTGGGAGGTATAAAGTGACCTTACTTCCCTAGAACTACGTGTCCCCGTAGGAGTGAGCCTGAGGCTGATTTATATAGTGATCACTAGTTTGTGTGGATTTGATATCGATTGTCCTACTCCGATGGCAAGGATAGGATGGCTCTCCCCAATGTGGATTGTACATTGGACTCCATGTAGCTCACATAGTTTATGTTGGTTATAGGATCTCCCAGTGTGTGTGTGTTTCCTTGTGTCTATGGTGAATGGTGAAGTGATTTGAAAGTGGAATTGTGAAAGTTATTCTTTCGAAAGATTTAAATGATATTTACATTATGAGAATTAATATTCTTGATGAAATGAATGTGATTGAAAAATTATATAATGACTCACATATGTTCTTGTACTTATGTTATCCTCTCATGATTATGATGATTTTCTTCGGGCTATTTGAGTCTTTCATATATCCTGCATATTTCATATAAATATATATGATGATGATATTTATACAACTACATACACCCCCATATACTCGGTTCCTTTCCATGTACTAACCCACATCTTCAGATGTGGGCTGCATTTTCTCAGAATGTAGGTTCAGGTGCTCAGTTCCGGGTTCGACAGTGATTCTTTGAGCACGTTGTTCTACATCCTATACTATGGTGAGTCCTCATGTTTTGAGGATGTGATGTCTGATGTTGGTTTCACGAAATTGTTTACATTTGATAATTGTGTATGAGTCAGTTGGGGCATGTCTCAATGGCTCGCTAGTTTTATCGATTTCTTAGAGGCTTGTCAGAGTAGTCTAAATGTTGGGAGTTGACTAATAAGTTGTATTTTGTTATCTTTCTGAAATTCTTTTATTCTTGGATGATGATTACTGTGTTGATATTTGAGGGTTATTTATGGAAACCCCGTTGAATTGTGTGAAATGAATGAAAATGGCTCAAAGGGTTAGCTTGGGGCTATTTGTAGCCTCAAGCACCATCTGAGTCTCTGGGACCCATTTTCTGAGGCATTACAATTGAAATGCTGAATCTAATGCAATAATAAAATAAGGAGCTTCCTTGAATGATGAGGACTCACTGCTAAGTCTACTGCTACTGGCTGAATCTGAACTGCTAAGGGTGCTCTGGATCCCGTGCTTCAGAACCTATGTTATAAGATACCATAGAGCAGGAGAAAAGTATGCGTCAGTACATGAGAATATACTAGTACACTAGATGAAGTAAGGTTGAATGTAAGGGTTTACATGCATGAACAATACTGACTAAATATCATGAGACTAATGAATGAGGATACATGTATGAGTGCATAAACTATAACTGAAATTGTAGTAACACTAAATACTAAATCCTAATAACTGGATTTCTGATATTTGAGTCTACTAATACTGATATCTGATTGACTGAAGCTAAGATTAGTCCCATCTAGTGGGTGATCTCTGAATCTACTTATAATGAAAATGATTGACTTAATCTGAGATTAGTCCTATCTAGCGGGTGATCTCTGGATCTATGGAACTATCTAAGTTCTTTACTGATCAGAGTGACTATATCTGACTGTCCTAATTTTCATAATACTGATCTGAGTTCTATTCTGAAGACTGAAACTGAAACTGAGATTGCGGGAAGTAGTCATCTAACTGACATACCCTAAATCTAAACTAGTGGGGTCCAACCTATAACCCCAGATGGAAGGGTGTCAGTACCGTGCCACAGGTAAAGACAACAGCTATGGAGTTAGTCCTAATCTAGCAGGTGACCCCTGAGATCAGTCATGTACTAGCGGGTGATCCCTAAGTATGCCAGTCCTATCTAGCGGTTGAAATCTCATAACCTATGCTAGTTCTGGAACTTAGGGATTTCTTCTAGGGATTTCAGTCCTATCTAACAGGTGAGCCCCCATCCCAAGGTTCGCTCGGTGCTGAGTCCTACTCCAAACTGAATGACATTGAACTGATTTACTAATTCATACTAGGCCTGACTAAGCTGTTACTGATCATACTATTTAATTGAACTTAACTGAGTTACTGAGTTTCATTGACTGATGGAAAACTGCTAAATTCTGTTAACTGGCTGAATACTACTTAGTTCTGAATTAATTACTGAGCTGAGCTGGACTGATAATAAGATTACTGAGTTTACCTAAGTCATGAATCTGACGGAGTTCTATTGAATACTATAAATGATTGAGAATACTACTAATTGTGATGTGACTAAGAGTACTATAACTAACATTGGCTATAGGCACATAGCTAAATTGTCAGGTATTAAATACCCCCAGGACTCGATAGTATAAAGTAAAGTATAAAAATTCTAGAATAACATGTCAATCGTCTATCATTCTCAATACAATCACTGAAGCATCTTTTCAAATATTTGCATTCATAAACTTGTAGATGTATGGGCATGGATACTAATGTCTAATTATTCATTCACCCAAGCCTTTCAACAAACACTTAATATACATTAACTTGTACACAAATGGGAATTTCATATTTACATGCTATAATGGCACTACTTCATTCACCTTGGATTTTAATCAAACATATGGGGAGCATGCTTTTGCAATACAACACACATTACATCTAAATAACATGGCTACATCAATCAACATGCAATTTGAAGGGGTTTATCATGAATATCATATAAGTCATCACAGACTAGGATCAGAGTTTGCAACTTGTAATCTAGAACATGAATTATATCCTACCAACAACATAAACATAAACATGAACTTCAATTAAATCATAATTATAGAAATCATAAATATATAATTTTTATAATTCAAAAAGGATTCTTGAGTTTCATTGCTTATCGCCTAAGCCAGGTTGGCCGACACATGGACCATCACCTAAGTTAGGTTGGGAGGAGACTAAACTATTGCCTAAGCTGGGTTGGGCGGTGTATAACCTATGTCATAACCATTCCAATAGCCTTAGGCGATGTACTCCACTTTCCAAAGCCATAACTTTTTGCTCGGTGGTCGGATTTTGGCAAAATTGGCATCGTTGGAAATCTAATATAATTCTCTAATATTTGGTGGGTCAAAATATTCAAAAATACCATATATACATCAATTTATACTCATTTAAAGATGACCCTTGTGAAATCAAACACTAAAACTTGATGGATTCGAAAGCTCTTAGCTTGCATTACTTTAGGTGACCTTTAAGAACACGTTTAACACATCATAAGCTCTATTTTCACTAGGATTATCATTGTAAGTCATGTAATCAAATATGAATTACAAGATTAGAGGTTTTACACGTAGAAACAATGGTTCATTTTCTAGCTTAGAAATGTTTGGGGTATTACAATATCTACCCGTTGGGAACATTCATCCTCGAATGGAATTGACTAAGCTGAGAATACTAATACACTGAACATACTTAATGGACATGAACATCTGAAACATGATTAAATGATTGACATTACCGTTTTACTAGAATTTCATACTAAATATGTATATCTGATGCTTGACTACCTGACTGAACTGACTCATGATTGCATGACTGAGTATGCAATGGTAACGGACATCGAGTTTGTAAAAAAATCTAAGCGTGAAGCTAAATGGGTTTAACGACATGGAAGAATCGGGGAATTATAGGGTATCTCCCCTTTGGGACACTATGTCCCTCTAAGAATGGTTACTTCATTGAGATACTGGGGAAAACAGAGGCTATGCACAAGACACCTACGAATTAGATCATGATTGAACTTCTGGGATCTAAAACTAAAGCACGATTCATGAACTGGGTTGAACACTCAACTACTAGGATGTTCTATCTTGGAATAGTTACATTTTCTGAGATTTCTAATAATATGACTAGATGGAAAGATGGAAAAAGAAAACCGTATGAATTTGACTCTTTGACTGCAAAACTAAATTACTGCTTTACTGACTGACTCATGCAAAAAACTTAAGCTCAACTGGGATCAAAATATCTAACAAAGTATATCATGAATATAAAAGACTCATAACGTACCCGAATCTATGTTAGGGTAACTTTCCTGATCATGGCGAGTCTGAAGTGCATAAAATCTATTCTGACGCTGACCACTAGTGGTAGTGGAAGTGGCACCCTGTTAATATAAATCTTTACCCCTCTGAGCCAATACTCTACACTTCCGCAGCCTATGGCCTGGCTTACTACATCCAAAACACACCTCACCTACTGCTCTACATACACCTACGTGATTTCTACCACACTCTTTACAAAGCGAATAGGTACAGTCATTTCTCCTACTACCCTAAATTTTGGAGCCTGGCGCCTCATCATGACTATCATTCCTAAACTTTGGTACTGATACACTAACTAAAGATAGAGCTGGGACTGAAAACTTCTAACTATGATGAGAATGGTTACCACTCTGTGACCCTGGCTAAGAAAAACTAAAACTACTTGTCCTGGCTTTCTTATTTATGCTCTCTCTTTTCTTAGCTTTCTCTGCCTTAATATTCTGAGTATGCATCATCAATATAGAAAGATATATGTCTCTACTAAGCATAGTATTCCTACACTCCTTAACCACCAACCTAGACACATCGGTCACAAACTTACTCATGTTTGCTCTAGGGTCAGCCATCTGATAAGGGGCATACTTAGACAACTGGTTGAACTTTAGGCAATACTTCTTCACTGTCATAGAGCCCTGTCTCAGTTTCATAAACTATTCTATCTTACATTTCCTCATCTCAAGTGGGAAAAACTTATCTAAGAACGCATCCTGAAATATCTGCCAAGTCATGGGAGCTACATCCTCCCCTCTACTCTTTTTCCACATCACTACCCAATCATAAGCAACATCCTTCAGCCTATAGATTGCCAATTCTACACTTTCCTCTTTAGAAATAGGCATAACCTGGGTGATCTTCTTTACCTCATCAAGAAAAACTGTGGGTCCTCACCTGCCTTTGACCCAAAAAATTCTTACAAGTTCATTCTCATAAAATCTCTGATTCTGGCTATAGCTAAATCCCCATCTTACTGAGGTAGGGCTACAGTCTGATGGTTACCCTGAACATTGGCTGTCATAGCTTGGGCTAGCACCTGAAAAGCTACCTGAAACTCTGCATATGACATATTCTCATTCAAAGGATCTGCGGGCTGAGGTGGATGGTTATCATTTCTACGGGCATTAGCTCTACGAGAAGGCATATTTTTTAAACAAAAGAAAGAAATTTATTAGACTGAGAGTTTTACTTGAGCTCATGCTCACTCGTACGATATGAATACTAAAATAAGGGAAAATATTCCTAAAACATCGCATAGCCTCCTATACATAAATGTGGCACGCAACACACCCATGCACAAGACTCTACTAGATGCGGCTTTTCAAATTTTCTAGGACACTGTTGAACCTTAGACTCTGATACCAAGTTTGTAACGCCCCAGATTCTGAAACTCGGATGCTACATGGTTCTTATGTCCTTGAAGGACCACAAGCTAACCCATGATTGATATCTATATCTGAGCACTGAATAATATACTGTAAAATTGTAAAAAACTGGCAGAAACTTGCCTTAAGGTTCAATACTTAAATAAAACTAAAAAATGTATAATAATACCATAACTAAAATAACTGTTTGAAAAAGCCTCTAAACTGTCTGAATAAGGAGTTGATGGGATAATCCCCCAACTAACTCCATCTACTGAAATGCTGAATCTAATACAATAATAAAATAAGGAACATTCTTGAATAATGAGGACTCACTACTAAGTCTACTGCTGTTGGATGAATCTGAACTACTAAGGGTACTCTGGATCCCGTGCTTTTGAACCTATATTATAAGACACCATAGAATAAGAGAAAAGTCTGTGTTAGTACATGAGAATATACTGGTATGCTAGATGAGCTAAGGCTGAATACAAGGGTTTACATTCATGAACAATACTGACTAAATATCATGAAACTACTGAATGAGGATACATGCACCAGTGCATAAACTATAACTTAAATCGTAGTAACAATAAAGACTGAATCCTAATAATTAGATTTTTGATGTCTGAGTCTGGTAATATTGATATCTGATTGAAGAAGCTGAGATCTATCCTATCTAGCGGGTGATCTTTGAATCTTCTTATAATGAAAATGATTGACTAAATCTGAAATTAGTCCTATCTAGCATGTGATCTATAGATCTATAGAACTATCTAAGTTCTTTACTGATTTAATTGATTGTATCTGGCAGTCTTGATTTCCATAATACTGATCTGAGTTCTATTTTGAAGACTGACATTAAAACTGAGACTGTGGGAAGTAGTCATCTAACCGACATACCATAAATATGAACTAGTGGGGTCCAACCTATAACTTCAGCTGGAAGGGTATCAGTACCGTGCCACGGGTAAAGACAATTGCTATGGAGTCAGTCCTGTACTAGCAGGTGATCTCTGAGTATTCCAGTCCTATTTAATGGATGACATCTCATAACTTACACTAGATACATAGTTCTAGAACTTAGGGATTTCTTCTAGGGATCTCAGTCCTATATAATGGGCAAGCCCCTATCCCTAGGCTCGCTCGGTGCTGAGTCCTACTCCCAACTGAATGACGCTGAACTGATTTGCTAATTCATACTAGGCCCGACTGAGCTGTTACTGATCATACTATTTAACTGAATTGAACTGAATTATTGAGTTCTGTAGACTGACAACAAACTATTAAATTTTATTAACTGGCTGAAAACTACTGAGCTCTGAATTAATTACTGAGCTGAGTTGGATGATAATGAGATTACTGAGTTTTCCTAAGTCATGAAGCTTACTGAGTTCTCCTAAATACTGTAATTGACTGAGAATACTACTGATTATGAGATGACTGAGAGTACTAGAACTGACACTGGCTCTAGGCACACAACTAAATTATCGGGTATTAAATACCTCCAGGACTCGATAGCATAAAGTAAATCATAACAATTCTTAAATAACATATCAATCATCTATCATTTACAATACAATCACTGAAGCATCTTTTCAAATATTTACAGTCATAAACTTGTGGATGTATGGGCATGCATGCTAATGTCGCGTTATTCATTCACTCAAGCCTTTCAACAAATATTTAACAAACATTAACTTGTAAACAAATGAGAATTTTATATTAACATGATATAATGGCACTACTTTATTCACCTAGGCATTTAATCAAACATATGGGGAGTATGCTTTTGTTATACAACATATATTACATCTAAATAACATGGCTACATCAATCAGCATACAATTTAAAGGTGTTTATCATGAATATCTTGTAAGTCATCACATTCTAGGATCAAAGCTTGCAACTTGTAATCTTGAACAAGAATTATATCCTAACAACAATAACAACATAAACATGAACTTCAATTCAATCATAATCATGGAAATCATAAATATATGATTTTTATAATTCAAAAAGGATTCTTGAGCTTCATGGATGTAAGGAACCCATGAATCAACATCTAACATACCTTGGTTCTTGATTTGGAGAGGATTGATGGTGAATTTCTTGAGAATTGAATCTTAAATTTAAAACCCTAGTTGTTTTTTCCTATTGTGCTCTTAGTTGGTGAAATTAAGATGTTAATAGGGTTATAATGTGATTAGGAGCTATTAATTTTGTAAGGTTAAGTTTAGGGATGTGTAAGGAGTGTCGAAAGACTTATTTTCCCTCAAAATAACTAAAAAATAAAGTGTTTTAC
Source organism: Capsicum annuum (assembly GCF_002878395.1). Lineage (NCBI taxonomy): Eukaryota > Viridiplantae > Streptophyta > Magnoliopsida > Solanales > Solanaceae > Capsicum > Capsicum annuum. The sequence goes on along the minus strand of NC_061121.1, from coordinate 155,668,325 downwards.
GTCACTTGGGCCATAAGGTATGCGCCACATTGCCATCGCCTAATCTAGGTTCGGCGGTGCATTTTCCATCACCTGAGTTAGGATGGGTGGAACCTAACCCATTGCGTAAGCTAGTTTGGGCAGCACCTAACCTATGACATAACCATTCCAGTAGCCTTAGGCGATTTGCTAGGCAACACACTTCACTTTGCAAAGCCATCACTTTTCGCTCGATGGTCGGATTTTGGAAAAATTGGTATTGTTGGAAAGATAATATGATTCTCTACAATTTTAAGTTTCTAAATATTCCCAAATACCATATATACATCAAGTTATAATCTTTTAAAGATGACCCTTGTTAAATCAAACACTAAAACTTGATGGATTCGAAAGCTCTTAGCTTGCATTACTTTAGGTGTCCTTTATGAAAACGTTTAACACATCATAAGCTCTATTTTCACTAGGATACTCATTGTAAGTCATGTACTTAAATATGAATTAAAAGACTAGAGGTTTCATACATAGGAATAATGGTTCGTTTTCTAGCTTAGAAATGTACGGGGTATTACAATATCTCCCCCTTGGGAACATTTGTCCTCGAATAGGAATGACTAAGATAAAAATACTGATAGACTAAACTTACTTACTGGACATGAACATCTGAAACATGATTATATGACTGACATTACTGATTTACTGGAATTTTATACTGAACATGCATATCTGATGCATGACTACCTGACTGAACTGACTCGTGAATGCATGACTGAATATGAAATGGTAACTAACATTGAGTTTGTAAAGAAAATTTGAGCGTGAAACTAAATGGGTTTAAGGACATAAAATCATATAGAAATCATAGGGTATCTCCCTCTTGGGATACTTGTCCCTCTAAGAATGCTTACTTCATTGAGATATTGGGGAAAACTAAGGAGATGCATAAGGCACCTGCGAACTGGATCATGACTGAACTTCTAGGATCTGATCTAGTAGATTAACTAGGATGGGAATTTTGATAGTTTTATCAGCTTCAAAACATTGATTTTAGGCTCGGGGGACACTTCGTTCAGGTTTTGAGTCTTCTAGACTCTTTTTAGGCTACTGAGAGAATTATATGACAAAAATAACTGTAGGTGTGGGCCCCATATTTTGTAAAATGATTTCCAATGAAAGTTTTGATGGTTCTATTTAGCTTAGAATATCAAATTTGGTTTGGTAGTGTAGTTTATTTATATGCACGGCGTTCCAAATAAATTCGAGCAACCAATCAAAGTTCATTTTTGGACTTAGCAAAATTTAATATTTTGTAGCTAATATGACTGCTTAAGTGATCATAGAGCCATTTTAGTGATCATGGATCCTCTTTCATGGCTAATACTTTAGCGATCATGAAACAACTTTAACAACCAATATCTAAGCATCAATGATCCGCTTAAGCGGCCTTGGATATGTGGGTAATGGGCCACTTCAGTAGATTTCACTTTAGCACAAGGGTGGCCGCTTTAGTAGTACCTGTACCCAGCATGGAAGAATGCTTTAGCAGTCAAGATACCGCTTTAACGGCTGGCTGACCGCTTAAGCGGTACCTAGGGTGGATAAATCCCCTTTTCCCCCCAATTTTCCACCATTTTCATATCATTTTGAGATCTTAAAGATAGGAAAAAATGTATAATCTTCCATTGAAGCTAACATAATCTAGCCTAACACTCCTTGGTTATTTCCCATTAAAATTTCCATTAATTTTGATTCTATTCATAGTAAATTCTTAGAAATTATGTCTTAAAATCCCTAAACTCTAGGGGATGATTTGGGACCTGATTCTTTCACTATTTTTGTTCAAATTTTCAGCATGATTTCTTGTCCTTTGAGGCACCTCATGACAGATTCAATTTTGAATTCTATTTACAGTCCCCACAGTCCAATTTTTGACCTGTGTTTCCATTCGACCCTTAATATAGCAATATAAGTCTCATTTTATTCCTTATGATGTATAGATTACTATTTTGATTGTAGGTCGGTATTTTGAGATTGTAGGGCAAAGGCAAACAATTTATGAAGGCAATTTGAGGATTTGCAGTTCAACATCAAGGTAGGTTTTTGGCTATTCTTCTTCAAGAGATAGTGTATTATATAAATTACATGTTTGATAAGAATTTTAGAATTTCATTATGGGTATATTACCATGACTTAGTCCATATTATGAGTTCGAGGAATAAAAGGGTGAATTGACCCCTTCAATAAATTACTTATTATGCTTTTAGAATATTATTACCCTAGGTTTCTAGCATGTTGGACATAGTTGAGGCTAATAACCCTTTAGTATAAGGTTTACTACTTGAATTAGTGGATTATCATGTTTTTTGGAATATGATATTATGGTGATGCTGGATATATATTACTGGGCCCAATGTCGCGATTATGATATTATTTGGCTTCTTGGAGAACGTTTATCCTTAGAAAGGATGTAGCCATAGTCTATGGATTTTTAGGCACCGATAATTAAATTATTTAGATACTGTTGATGACATGCATAGATTTGGTACATTTATGCTGACTTGGTGGTACAATTCTAACAAAAAACATAAATTTAATACTATTTTCCTAAAAAGGCTTTTATTTCTAGTTTTCACTCTTGAAATAGATTCTTTCATAATGGGAATCTTACCAACCTTAATTGATGATTTACAAGCTTTTGAAATGAAAAAAATGATGTTTTAGAAATCTTATCGAGATAGATTTTAGTTCATGATTTATCTGTACTATTTACTTCAATCGCGATAAATTTTGACCCTTTCTTCATTTTCATGATGATTTAGTCCCGAAGTTCAGAACACAAATTTATAGACTTGCACTCTTTTAGCCTCGATTTGAATTTGTGCATTTTTTATTTATACTTCTCTCTGGTACTGGATGGATTAGATTGATGATGATTGAAAATCTTGGATTTAGACAAGGTCAGTATATATGGGTATCTCAAATCTCATAGGGGCCCTTTTTTTGTGAGCCATCATGTTGAAGAAGAGTTGTTGTTAGTCCTTCCTTTTCCAGCCGCTGAGCTGGAGAAGGTGTATACACTAGGTTTCTTTATGTTACTTGGATCAGTTGTGGTACTATAGACTTACTTTATATTCATTCTTACATACACATTTCCTATCACCTGTATGTTGTTTGGTTCCTATATCTATAGCCATATTATGGGTTAATAGGTATAGGTTCTGAGTGTTGTTTGGTGTGTGCTGTATGTTGATTCGACCTTATGGTTTGTGGGGCCAGGGTTAGGTACTATTTTTTTAAGCTAGCTGGTTGCTGTATCATTATGATTATGGTTAGTTAATGGCAAGTTGATTATGGACTGATATCGAGATCTGAGGTATGAGTTTGATTTCTTTTTAAGGTTATTTTTCAATGGATAATTATTTTATGTTTGGATGTGGATTAGGAAGACACTAAGTTTCTCATGTGATTAGGATTCCCTGAGATGTTAGATTTACTATATTAGGTGTAAGACCCTTAAAATTTCTATCATTTTATTTTTGACCTTTCTATGTTCAAAATATCAATTTTCACTTGAATTATGTTTATGGATGTTAAAAGGTTTTTCAAGGAAGGTTTTGGAATTTTTGGAAAGGGCTGGGGTAGTTTTACAACATCGAGGCAGTGAGCCTTTGCGTGTTTGCCGTGTCACATTGGTTACCCTCCGTGATATTGGTGTGACTCAGAGGATAACCTCTGCAATGTTGGTGTTCCATACCAAGGCATAATTTTTGTGCAGTTTTGTTTTTATTCACTTGGGGTGAGGAGATTTTGGTCTTTTCACCATTTTCATGACTTTCAACATAAAATAGACCCATTACCATCAATTTTCAAAGATTAAATCCCCCTATTTCACCCTCAAACACAACCTAAGAATATTTAAGGGTTTCACTATGCATTCTTTATTTGGTCTTCAAACTTCAAATTAATTACAAATTTTTGTGTTTTTTAGGTACAATGTGGCATTAATTTGATGAATTTCCATGTGATTTAAATTGTGGGTTTGAAATTGGGTTAGGGGATTTGGTTGTTATTGATTTAATTACTTGTCCCATGATTTGAATTGATTATTCATGCTTTAAATTGGTATTTTTAGGTTTGAATTGGTACTTTAATGAAATGGTTGGAATGGGAAACATGGATTTCCCCAAATTGGATGAATTTTGACTTGGAATTGTACGAACCTCACCCTACTTTCTGAATTTGATTTAAATTTTTAAAAATTGCATGGTTTAACTTATTTTTGAACTCAATACATTGTATTAATGGATAAATGATTATTGGCCTTGATTTCCATGGATTATATTTTAATGGAACTCAGGGATTCAATGTGGTTATGTAAATTGCTTGGACATGTGTGATTTAGCTTGCAAGCGTATTAGTATGATAATACCAAGTGGTTAATGCCTTAATGAATGACTCCTCTGATAATGATTGGAATTATGTGTGTAAATAGTTTTAATTTAGGCTTAAAGGTTGTTGTGTAGTTTGTAGTGAAAGGTGAGATCCCAGGAGGGATCGATACTAGAAACCATATTTGATGGCATGGGGGTTTTATAACCGTGTACATAGTTCACACATTACATATATATTTTGGAATACTTGGGGCCTCGATGGCTTTTGACCTTTCTTAATTTTCTCCAATTTGTATGGCGAACACATATTGGGGCCTTTCGGTGGGAGGGAGCATGACCCATTTAGCCTATGGGTGTTTTGAGGACGATTAAAGATACATAATCTAGGTTAATGAATGTAAATCTCATGATTAAAATTTGTTATATATCTCAGCATCATATATATATGTATATCAATGTGTGCATATGGTTTTTGAATAGTTTTGGACTGATTGACTTTGGCAATATTTTATCCATTCCCTAAGTTACATAGTAGCGCTCACCTCACTAACTAATCCTAGACGCTATATTGTTTCATAATGTAGTTCTAAAGATACTTCTTTTACCCTGTATAGCATTAGGTTGATTAGCACGTGTGTCGAGTAGCTGTGAAGTGGTGAGCCTCCATCACTTAAAAGGCCTTATCATTTCTATATTTGGATTTTTTTGGTTCTGGTAAGGGGCATATCCTGAACTATTTTTTATTATGGTTTTAAAGGCTATTATAGACAAATATGGGTTGGTTAGTTATTGTTTTGAGTTTTCTTGTCATTGAGTTATCCATCCATCTTCTTATTTTTGTTTAGTTAGCTTTTACAGTGTTTATTATTACTATTAATGTTCTCTTGAAGTTGGTCTAAGAAGGTGATATCTTGTGCATGGTGGACTTGAGATACCCATCATGGCCAGGCCTTTGTTTGGTTCATGACTAGCTTGGTAGCAGAGCTGGGTTTAGAGTTGTTAGGTATCCATAAAGCCGAGTTGGGTAGAGTCCTTTTTATGGGTTTGTTGTGTGCCACACTTATACGGAGGAGAATATAAGGCATTAGGAATGTTTCCCTTTTGTTCTATTCTATTTTTGGGCTATAGAGTCTAGTGTGATAAAACTTCTGTAACTCCTAGCTTCCTCACATTTTAGATAATTCCTCCCTAAAGATTTAATGTTCATAGAAAAGCTGTCCTGCCTGAGGATAATATGGAGGGGACTCGCTCTATGTATGGAGTGCATACTTGATCTAGGGTCCGTGCTCTTAATTATGTTGCTCCACGTGGAGTTCCACCTGTCCCTACTAGACCACCTCAGGCTTCTTGGGGTGGTTATGCTTATGACCATTCCCCTCAAGGGAATATATCTAATGCAGAGTTTCATCGGTCTATTCATTTTCTCACTCAATTGATGACATCTCAATCTCATCAGTCAAATCGTGTTGGTTCTATTGCTCCTTCATTCGAGATCACTCGGCTTGACTAGTTCATAAGGTTAAATCCCTAAACCTTTACATGCTTTAAGGTTGAGGAGGATTCTGAGGGGTTTATGGATGATATGGAGAAGATTTTCCGAGTGATGCATGGTATTGATTCTTAAAATGTAGAGTTTGATGCATATTGGCTGAAAGACGTAGCTTATGAGTGGTATCAGGAGTAGGAGTAGTTAAGGGGTAATGATGTAGGGTTGCATTATGGGATGGGTTTTTGAGTGCCTTTATTGAGAACTTTTTTCCTTAGGATCTGAAGAAAGCTAAGGCTGAGGAGTTTATTAATCTGAAGCAAGGTAAGATGAGTGTGAAGTAACATGCATTGAAATTTCTGCAACTGTCTCATTATGCTTCATAGTTAATGTCCAACCTGAGATCCAAGATGAGGAAGTTTGCTTTTGGATTGTCCAAAGACTTGGTATTGGAGTGTAAGGCTGCAATGTTAAATAATGATACAGACATCTCTAGACTTGTGGTTTATATGCAGTAGGTTGAGGTTGAAAAGAAAAAATAGGTAAAAATTGGCGAGTGGAAGAGTAAGAAGTTCAAGTATTTAGAGTAGTGTGGGTGTCAGTAAAATAGTGGGAGAGACAAAAGACAGCAGGCCAAGAAGAAGAACTAGCGCAATTCTTATTCATTTTCTAGCTCTCTCTATCCTAACCCTTCCGGCGATCGTCGTTTTTAGGCCAATGGAGGTTCTATGGTAAAAGTGCCCAGTCACAGGCTAATGGATCTCAATCAACCCCACCTTATCCTCCTTGTAATTTTTGTGGGCAACGTCTTCATGGTTATTGTGAGGAGGGGAGGAATCAGTGTTATAATTGTGGACAGCTTGGTCACATGCAACGCGATGGACCTTTAGCCAAGGTTGCTACTGGGGATAATAGAGTTCCAATTGCCACATCTTCTGCTCCATACAAAAGCGCGCTACTTTTGGTATCGATTGTGACCGAAATTGCCTCTATGTATGATAACGCTTAACTTACACATAAATTTAAGTGCAAGGTAGTCATTGTCATTATAATAACCCAACAAGAGCTGGGTTTGAATCCACGGGGAACAATATGAATGGAGATGAAATTAGCTCAGACAAATAGATACTTACTAAAATAAAACCTAGAGTACAATAGTATAAAAATAGGGGGTTTGAAAGGTGTCACAACAAATATTTCTTTTTTGGATTTTCTAGTATTAATTTGGGGTTACGAACATCTAGAGTATAATCAATTAGGCACAGATCTTGGGGTTATGTATTACTAAAGGAAGCTAACATGAGGGTGTTAACAATAAACTTCACTTTTAGTATATTAAACGTGGGTAGGTGCGATTAGGGGTTTTGGTGCTAGCCTTTCAACAAAGCACCAAAATATCTCCCATAGATTCTTTCGAATAACAAATGGGTGTGTTCAAAAATTGGTAACCAATCCTCAATTTGGGCATTCCTATTTCTAGGATGATTACTAAGTCATAGCCATTCCAAAATTTATCCTCATTAATAAGATGACAAAAAGGGAACAACTACAATCTAATTAATTGTTCACAAATGCTTATGTCACCTTCAACCCCTCTTTTGAGGATGTTTGAAGGATCTTGGTTACCCATATCCCTTTTTCAAGGATGATGTAGGTATTAGGAAGTTTGAGGAGTTCACCAACAAATTCCACGTTATCATCAAGAATTTGTAAAACCCATCAACACGAACTACTAATTGAAGCTAATAATAACAACCCACACACACTTTAACCTTATTCATACATAACCGCAAGAGGAAAAACTAGCTAAACATAAGATAAATAAGTAAATATATACCCAAAATCTCTATTTATTTGATTTATCGAAGACCAAGTGAATATTACTTCAAACTTTGGACTCAAACAAATATTTAATGGGAGTTTGCTGATTTTCCACTTAGAAGCTACTCTAATGTATTCTTCACCCAAAATTAATACAATATTTTCTTCTCCAAGTATGGATGCTAAGAACTAGAAGAATGTTTAATATTTTGGAAATAAATTAATTTTTTCAAAAGGATAGGGTTTGAATATATGTGAGGACATTTGGGATCAACTGTGTGCATTTATGTTTGTTCCCTTGGGCTACATTTTCTGCTAGCCCACAATCACAGGATCTTGTTTACGTTTGTGACCTCTGCAACTGTGAACAAAGTCATGCAATCATGGTATGTTGACCTGCTTGGCTGACCACGATCACGGTCTGAAGACTACTATCGCGGTAACTGAGGCTATGTTCTGCTCCAGGTCTTCAAACTGCACTTCTTTCATTGTCTTGATCTTTTTCAGTTTGCGGCCAAATATTTTCACCTCATTACCTATGTGCCTACAAAATGTGGATATTAGTGAATTTAATCACAAATATTGTCTCAATTATTCATTCAAAACATGGTAATAATGTTCACAAATAATGAGTGCAAATGAGTGGTAAATTCATTACTCATCAACACCCCCAACTTAAAGCCTTGATTGTCATCAAGAAATATTACCTCTTACTATGATACAATGAACATTTATGACCAAATAAGATGACCTAATGATCACAACGACATCAAGCTTAGTTACTACCTCAAGTAGATCTTCAAACATAGGCAAAGCTATTTTCCCGACAACCCTCAACATAAAATGCAATAAGTAAGGATGCAAAAGATTTCAAAGAGAAATAGTATAACAATCGCCGATACTCTAAGAGCGAATCACTTTTTTACCTTATCCACACTATACTCTTTTTGACTCTTTTCTCAGAAGATGAAAAAAGCACCCACCTTAACTCATTCACATGCCTCCTCACACGAAGAAAAATTTGACACACTAAGCTACCAAATATGCAACAAAGAATGTAAGTGTAAAACTCTCTCACCCACAAGAATTCTCTATGATAAAAAGTGCCATACTATAGGATTCACCATATTTTCAATTGCCACTACAATGAATGTAAATGGTTGGAGATCTCAAAGGAGTTTTTGAACTAGTAACATAGGTTCGTGGTAGGGTAGGATATCATTTAGGAAAAATCATGGCTCATACCATCCTTTAACCTCTTCATCACACTAATTTAATCCACCATTCACTATGGGCCACTTCTTTTCTTTTACAAATGTGCCCACTTTAATTTCCTTATTCCACACAATTTCTTTCATTTTTTTTTCTTGAAACTTTCATGGAATTCTTTACTTTGTTGGGTCCTTTCTTTTTCTTATTCATTTGTTTCAATTCTTAAGTACATAGGCATTTACTTACACTTCGTGTCCTTAAGTTTCTTCCTTCAATCTTCACCACCCAACTTAGGCTTTTAGCCTCAAGTTGTATTTGTAAGTTCAAGAAGGGTATGGTTCAAAAGACGAATAAAAACTGAATGGCTCACGGTTTGTAATATGGTTGCCAAAGAAAGGTCCAAAGGAATAAAGTGGGTGACTAGGGATAACCTCTATGCACGGGTAGGCTTTTTAGGTTAAATGGTCTTCCAATGTCACAAAGATAGCCTAATATTATTTTACCAACCAAATACAATCAAAATTAGCCTTGAGAGACTGATGGGGCAAGTTCTAAATGACAAAGTATACATGAGATTCAAACAAATAAACTCACCACACATGGCATCCGGACTCTCCAAGGAGGCTCAGTTACCCCTCACATTTGAGACAAAAAATGAGTATCTATCAATATGTACAAGCCAAAGATTTTGGCGTCACAAAAAGAGAAAAACTTTGGTTACAAGGTTTCTTACTCCCATGCTCTTGATTTTTGAAAAATTTTGAATAGAGGGGGGTGTTTGCTTTACATTTGCACCATGCATAATTTGTTAACCATGGCAACAGACCAAGCCTTTGTCTCATAGTTTGGCTTACTATGGGAAAACCAACCATATGGCTACTCATACTTCACTAATGGAATGTGTGTAATCCCAATTCTGCAATACAACAGGTACTCCGACTTTCCTTGCATCGAAGTGTCAAAACCCCATCATGACGCTTTCTCCTTAAGAATGTCGTCACTCAATCTATCATAGGGAAAATCTTTACATGAATCACCATAATCCAAATAAACTAAAGTAGAGAATCAAAAATAAAAATCAAATGACTAATCTAATGAAGTGTGGGAACCATCAAAAAGCCCAAGTGTAGCAGTAAAAAAAAATAAAATCATCCAAAATGTAAGCAAAACAATGTCAAAACTTCCAAAAATCTAGAAATAACTCAACAATACAAATCGAAGGCCAACACCCCCAAGTTAAAAGCTGGCAGTACCCTCACTGCATAATAAATCAAGACAAGATATAAGGGTACTCCCTGAATCTGCATCAGGAACTGTCTCCCATACAGACTCTGCATCATCTCCACCTATAATATCATCTGACCACTCATCGGGGGACTCATCATCATTATCAACCCTCGGCGATGGTAGTTGTTCCTTGGGTTTGAACACTTTGAAGATGCCCTTAATTGCAATCGCAGTGCTGCGATCATGGTTTCGATAACCATGATTGCGGTAACTGAGACCATTTTTGACAATTCTATAACATCACTTAAAACATCAGATTTTAATCCCAAATTTATGTTTTAACTAGTCATATAAACATCATTCTTAAGGAACTTAAACTTAAAATGCATGATTATACCCTCTAAACTCAAAGTAATTGACATGGAATTCATTGGGGCATTAGATCAAACACATGGTGTACACATTGATTTTAACAGTTTTAGCCCTAAATCTAGATACCCAAGACTTCCTCGATGATGTGTACACCCACTAAAATAACTAACCACGATAATACTAACAAACATGCAGGGATTTATCATTGAAAACACTATTGCAGGATCCTTTCTAAACTAAAAACTCTGGGCCTAAAATAACATCAAAACGAGGGAGTTAGGAACACTTATCAAGTTGAAGGATGAAAATGAACCAAGATTCACCAATTGGAAACTTCAACAATGCTTAAGCCTTAGAAAATTTTGTAGAGAATTTGAAAAAGAGGTGTGGGGGAGAAAGGCAGTCTGATAGTCTTTTTAAACTATATCTGACTGCAATAGTAAGATTTCCATGATCATGGACACTCACCTACTATGTTCACGGAGACACGAGCCATGATCGCGATAACTAAGACCAAATTTCAGGTCCCTTGCATTCCCCTGCTCAGTTTAAACATTACAATTTAACACCTTTTCTTTTTCAATTTCAATCAACAATCCTTGTACCACCACAATTTCATGAATTATGCAAAATAAAAACAAAATATACTTTATCATGTATAAATAAAAGGATACATGCCACTTTTGTGGAATGATGGGTTTCTTCCCATATTTTATGGTAGACCACCCCTCCAACTATCATTTGTGTTTATACTTAGAAGATGTGAATCTCCATCCTAACTTTTGCTCACTATGAGTTAAGCAATAGAGGGATAGTAGGTTCAAATCTTCCAAAATTAAACTAGATAGAGGTGAAGGCATGGCGATTAAGCAACTATATTGCCACTTTGAAGACTTGAACCTTTTACCTAATTTCATATCAAATTTCTGATTTAGCTCCATGGGTAATGATTTAAACATAAATAGGCTATTTGTTGAGCATTGGGATTTGAGTTCCTAAGCCTTCAAGTATGGGGCTCCTATGTGCTCTTTTGGAATATCAAAATCTAAAATGTAGGGGTGTTGCTCTTTCTTCCCATTATTCTCTATTTTCTTTGGTATATGTATTTTCATCATATACCCTAAGAATAATGTTGAAAAATAGTTTGAATGAGGCCTATCCTTTAGTTTTGGGGTTGTATCTTTGTTAGCATCATTGCACCAAAATGGGCTGGAGTCATCATAAGAGATTGGCATGGCTTCTTCTTTGGACTTTATCAGGATTTCCTTGATTTCAACATCTTCAACCATATTTGGTTTGGTTGGTTCAAAAATCACCGAGGACTCTTCACTACCAAGCGCATCATTGACCATATAGCTTGGTTACTCTTCTTGATTCAACTCTTCTTGGGAATTAGGCAAGGTATTGGTATTTATAAGATTTGTTTTCTTACCCATTTTCTCTGTCATGGTAATCTCCTTTCTTAATGCCTTATTGGATTAATGTAAGTCTTACACATTCTCCCCTGTTGTAGTTACCCGATCCAAAATGGTTTAAAGAATTGCTTCAAAACTATTGGACCTGACATGTTGTTCTTCCCTTGTCTTATCATGATACCTATTAAACTCATAAGAAGAACTAGAAATTGGGTTATCATAATTAGGGAAGGGGGAATTTGGACAATCACTCCAATGTTCATCTCGACCACCACACAATGAACAATCATACTCCCAATAGGATTAACATGGTGCTTTTATCTCTCTTCGAGGAGCATACCTATAATTTCCCCTAAAGTGGGGTCTATCATAATATGGACATGGATCGTCAAGATAGGATTTCCAATTACCAAATTCATATTTATCCCAAGATGCCATTGAGTAAATTAAACAAAAACAAAAATCTACCTAACACAAGAAACAAAAGAAAATCACAAACAAATATTTAGAAGTTTGACTCGAAGCAACAACAACAACAACAAATGCAGTATATTCTCACATAGTGGGTTCTGGGGAGGGTAAAATTCTAAAAAAACTCCATAAGACAAATATTTCCCCCACAACGGCGCCATTTTTGATAACTCCTAACTTATACATCAATTTAAGAGCAAGGCAGTCATTATTAGTATAATAACCCAATAAGAGTTGAGGTCAAATCCATGAGAAACAATGTGAGCAGCGATAAAATTATATCAATCAAATAGATACTTACTAAATTCAAACCTAGAGAATAAGAATATAAAGAGAGGAGGGGTTGAAAGATCTCACAACTAATATTCATTTTTGGGATTTTCTGTATTAATTTGGGGTTATGAGTAAATAGAGTATAATCAATTAGGCATAGATCTTGGGTTTATGTCTTACTAAGGGAAGCTAACATGAGGGTGTTAACAATTAATTTAATTTTAGTAGATTAAAAGTGGGTAGGCTCGATTAAGGGTTTTGGTGCTAGCCTTTTAACAAAGCATGAAACTATCTCTCATTGATTCTTTCGAATACTAAATGGGTGTGTTCAAAAATTGGTAACTAAGCCTCAATTTGGGAATCCCTATTTCTAGGATGATTCCTAAGTCATAGCCATTCTATAATTTATCCTTATTTCTAAGATGACAAAAAGGAACACCTACAATCTAATTAATTATTCACAAATGGTCATGTCACCTTCCACCCCTCTTTCAAGGATAGTTGAAGGATATTGGTTACCATATCCCTTGGTCAAAAATTATGTAGGTATTAGGAAGTTTGAGGCTTTCAACAACAAATTACATGTTATCATCAAGCATTTGCAAAACACATCAACACAAGCTACTAATTGAAGATAATAATAACAACCCACACATACTTTTACCCTATTCATACATAACACCAAGAGGAAAAACTAGCTACTCATAAGATAAATAAGTAAAGGTATATGCAAAATCTCCATTGATTTGATTTATAGGAGACTAAGTGTATGTTACTTCAAACTTTTTACTCAAACAAATCTGGGTGTTTGCTAATTCTTCACTTAGAAGATACTCCAATGTATTCTTCACCCAAAATTAATACAATATTTTACTATCCAAGTATGGAGGATAAGAACTAGAAAAATGTTTAATAATTAGGAATTAAACTAATTATTTCCAAAGAGATTGGGTTTGAGTCTATATAAGGACATTTAGATCAACTGCGTGCATCTATGTTCCTACCCTTAGGCTGCATTTTCCGCTAGGCCACGATCATGGGAGCATTTTTGCATTTATGACCACCTCAATCGCAAGTAGAGTCACGTGATCATGATCATGATATGTTGATCTCCAGATGATGTTACTAGTATGTTACAAATTTTCTCTCATGGTGTGTATTGTTTGCTTGATTCAGAGTCTTCCCTTTCTTATGTGGCCCCTTATATGGTTGTCAAGAGTATTTCTGACCCCTTTTTTGTGTCTACTCTAGTAGGTGATTCTATTATGGCTAGAAAAATCTATAAGGGTTGTGTGGTATCTATCTTTTATACAGAGACATTGGTGGACTTGGTAGAGGTGGACATGGTGGATTTTGATATTGTCTTAGGGATGGATTAGCCTCTCTGGATTTTAGGACTCAAAAGGCCAGTTTCTATTTTCCTAATGAGCCGATACTAGAATGGGAGAGGAGTTATTTAGTGCCTATAGGGAGATTTATTTCCTATCTTAGAGACCAGAAATTAATTTTAATAAGGTGCTTATATCATCTAATTTGGGTTAGGGGTTCTAAATTTGAAAGTCCTTCTTTGCATTCTGTCCCCGTGGTTAATAAATTTCTTGAAAGTATTTCCTGATGATCTTCCTAGGATTCCTCCCGATAGGGAGATAGATTTTGGGATTAATGCTCTACTAAACACTCATACTATTGATAAGGTGATGGCCTACGCCTATAGGCAACTCAAGGTCCATGAAAGAAACTATCCAACTCATAATCTAAAATAGGTAGTTTTGGTTTTTGCTTTGAATATTCAGTGCCATTATCCATATGGGTGCATATGGATATCTTTTCAAATCATAAGATCTTACAATATGTGTTCACGCAAAAAGAATTAAACCTCAGGCATAGGAGGTGACTTGAATTGTGTAAGGATTATAGCATGAACCTTTACTACCACCCAGGTAAAGCTAATATTATTGCTGATGCTCTTAGTAGTTTATTTATAGGGAGCTTATCCCATGTTGATGAGGAAAAAAGAGGATTAGTGATGGATATTCATTGATTGGCTAGCTTGGGAGTTTATATTTTGGACTCTAAGGATAAGATAGTTTTTATTCAAGAAGTGGTTAAATCATCTCATAGTGCTAAGGTAAAGGAGAAACAGGCTTTGGATCCCATACTTATATAGATTACAGATGATGTGGGTCAACAAAAGGTTATGGGTTTTGATATTAAGGAAGATGGTATTTTGAGGTACCAAGATATATTATGTGTTCCTGATGTTGATGGGCTGTGGGAAATGATTCTGACTGAGGCTCATGAATCTCGATATACTGTTCATTTGGGTTTGACTAAAATGTACCACAACATGAAGGCTATAGAAAATTTTATGGCTAAGTGTATGTTTATCAGCAAGTCAAGGTTTAGTACTTAAGGCTAGTTGGCATGTCTCAAGAGATAGTATTACCAATGGGGAAGTAGGAGATGATCAATATGGACTTTATTATGGGTCTTCGGCAGTTTTGCAATTAGTATGATTCCATTTGGATCATTGTGGATAGGATGACTAAGTTCTCTCACTTTTTTCCTATAAGGGCTAACTACCTATGACAGGATTACACTAAGTTGTTCATTCAGAAGATTGTGAAGTTGTATGGTTCATAATTGTACATTATTTTAGACCGAGGTACAAAGTTTTCATCTCAGTTTTGGCATTCATTTCAGAAAGGTTTGGATACATAGGTAAGCCTTAGCACCACTTTCCACCCTTAAATGAATGGGCAACTGGAACGGACTATTAAAACCTTGAAGGATATGCTAAGGGACTATGTGATTGATTTTAAGGGTAGCTGGGTTGATCATTTGCCTCCCATTAAGTTTTCATGCAATAATAGTTATCATTCAAGCATTCAAATGGCTCTTTTAAGGTTCTCTATGGTAGGAGGTATAGGTCTCTTATTGGATAGTTTAAAGTTGGTGAGACTAGGTTATTTGGTTTTGACTTTGTTCACCAAGCTATGGAGAAGGTAAAAGTGATCAAAGAAAGACTTACGACTGCTCAAAGTTTTCAAAAATCTTATGTGGATATAAGGCAAAGAGAGTTGTAGTTCAAAGTGGATGATTGGGTATTCTCAAAGATGTCTTTTATGAAAGGAGTCTTGAGATTTGGGAAGAAGGGAAAGCTCAGACCCTGTTACATTAGTCCATATGAGGTCTTGATAAGAATTAGTAACATTTCTTATTAGTTGGGCTTTCCTACAAGTTTTGGTTCTATTCATCATGTGTTTTATGTGTCCATGCTGTAAAACTATATGGGTGATCCTTCCCTGATAGTGCCTATTGAGGATATTGTTGTTATGTATTCTTTGTCTTATGAGGTAGTCCCAATGAAGATATTTGATAGGTAAGTTTATTGATTGAGTACCAAGGATGTAGCTTCGGTGAAGTTTCTTTGGAGAAATCAAAAGGAAAAAGAGGCTACATGGGAAGCTAAGGAAGATATGGATGCGAAATACCTATTATTGTTCCTGGGTTGAATGAAATCACTTAAGGTATGAGTTTCATTTTTCTCTTGTCATTTGATTCTGGTGTATTCTTGCTAGTCTCGTGCTAAAAGTGTCCTGACTTATCATTTGGGGAAGAATAATCCTGGGGTGGAGGGGATAATGTAAGACCCTTAAAATTTCCATCATTTTATTTTTGACCTTCTTGTGTTTGAAATATTAATTTTTCACTTGAATTGTATAAAGGATGTTAAAAGGGTGTTCGGGGAAGGTTTCTAAAATTTTTTAAAGGGTTTAGGGTAGTTGTTGAATATCAAGGCAGTGAGCCTCCATGTTTTTGCCATGTCATAGAGGTTATCCTCTGTGATATTAGCATGGAACAGAGGATAACCTTCGCAATATTGGCATGCCACACCAAGGCATAATTTTTGTACAGTTTTGTTTTTATTAACTTGGGGTGAGGGGATTTTGGTCTTTTCCTGTTTTATATGACTTTTAAGTATAAAATAGTCCCATTCCCATAAGTTTTCAAAGATTAAATCCCCCTATTTCACTCTCAAAGACAAAATACAAAAATATTCAAGGGTTTCATTGTGTATTCATCATCCGGGATCCATACTTCAAATTAATTACAAATTCTTATGTGTTTCAGGCATGTATCTCTTAACCAAACTTTAATTTTATTGTATGACATTTATTTGATGGAATTCCATTTGTTCTAAATTTTGTGTTTGAAATTGGGTTGAGGGGTTTTGTTTGTTATTGATTTAATTACTTGTCATATGATTTGAATTGATTATTCATCCTTTAAATTGGTGTTTTTAGGCCTGAATTGGTACTTTAATTAAATCGTTAAAATGGCAAAAATGGAGTTCCCTAAATTAGATAAATTTTTCTTGAAATTGTATGAACCTCAACCCACTTTATGAATTTGATTTAAATTATGAAAAATTGCTTGGTTTAACTTATTTTTGAACTCAATATGTTGCATTAATGGATAAATAGTTATTTAAATAGATTTGGATTGCCTTGGTTTCCATGGATTGGATTTTAATAGAACTTAGGGAGTCAATGTAGTTGTGTAAATTGATTTAGTATGTGTGATTTAGCTTGCAAGCATATTAGTATGACAATACCAAGTGGTTAATTCCTTACGAATGAATCTTGCGTTAATGGTTATAATTATGTGTGTAAGTGGTTTTAATTTGGTCTTAAAGGGGGTTGTGTAGCTCACCGTGGAAGGTGGAGTTCCCGGGAGGACCGATACTAAAAACAACATTTGCCAGTGTAGGGCCTTTATGTACATGTGCATAGTTCACACATTATATATATATATATATATATATATATATATATATATATATAGGGTTACTACCCGAAGACCTATTAGATGGGATGAAATTGATTTTCCCCAGACTTGGATATTAAATTCAGTCACTTCCCCAAAACAATTGGCGGAGGACGTGACTAATTCAGAGTTAACTCAAGTAACTCAAAACTCTGATGGGCGAGTTTGTCTACAATTCGATAGCAATCCTCCTGTCTATAGAAATTCTTTTTCTTTACCATGAAGGCTCCCTTAAATACATCATATTTCTCCGATTGAACCTGCTGAACCCAATTATGGACCGGCTAGGAATCGAGCGGCATATTTGTATACTATTAATTCTGCAGATTCACACATTACACCTAAAGGTGTAGAAAAGATAAACATTAATTCAAAAACTAATATAGTTCAAGATTTTGATAATGAAAATCCTACTCTATCTGAAATGGATTTTGACATAAATTTTGTTTAACTATGATGACACAACTTATTGATTTTAGTCCTGGTTCTCAGGTAAGAAAATATATTCAGAAAGAATTTTTTTCTGAAAAATGGAAAACCTTTAGGACATGGTTTTTTGAAACTTATACTCCTGATGAATTAAAAAATATTTCGGAAGAATTCTATGAAATTTGTGCTTTACATAATAAAATCATTTTTTTTGTCCCATGGTTCATGTCTGCATATTTACCGTCATATGTCAAAATAATCGAAAGATCTTATCAAAATTCTGATGGATCAATTACTCAAGCACTCTACCCTCCTCATTCTTCCTTTATATTACCCAATAATACTGGCATGACTTTTTCTGCTTTTCAAAAGTTTGTCAGTGAAGATGTGGGCAAAATTACTGTTTCTGAAATAAATAACCTTATCGCCCAAAATAATTATTTAAGTCTTTATGTTAAGGTTTTAGGTGAACACATTTCCTCTCTTGATAAAAAAACTTGAATTAATCGAGTTGGTTAACAAACTTAGCTCTCAGATGAATTCCTCTAACATTTCTTCTACTTCCAAAATCACTGATAAGGACGAATATATTCTATCAAAACCTTGTATTCAAAGACCTCCTGAAATAGACGAATTTGAAAAGGTTTCTCAATTAGACCAATTAGAAAAACTCTTAGATAAAAAATTCTCTCGTTTAAACATTCAGCCCCTTAATATTTCTGATGATTTTGTACAAAATCTTGAGTCCAATTTTGCTGAGAATATTGATTCTGCTGAAAATCCTGGCATTATAATCTCTTCCGAGCTTAATAATCTCAAAGTTATGATTAAAAAACAACCTGGAAAGAAGTATGCTGATATTCCCCGTATGTCTACTGCATATTATCCACG
>NC_061121.1:155595468-155646531 GCF_002878395.1 Capsicum annuum | reverse complement strand
ATATATATATATATATTAGAATGGTTGAATTCTCGATGGCTTTGGCCCTTCCTCAATTTTCTTCTATTATGCGACTAACATGCATTAGGTACCTCTCGATGGGAGGAGTCGGACCCATATAGCCCGTGGGTGTTTTGAGGAAGGTTAGAGCTACATAGTGCAGGTTAATGGTTTTAAATATCATGCTTAAACCTTGTTTCCTATCTCGACATCTTATATATGTATATATGAATGTGTGCATATGATTTTTAATGGTTTTGGACTGATTGATTCTTGCATTATTTTATCCCTTCCCTGAGTTACATACTAGTACTCACCCTCCTAACCGTCTTTGCATGCTACATTATTTCATAATGTATAGTCCAAAGATACTTCTTTTACTCTTGTACATCATTTGGTGGAATATCATATCCATCGAGTAGTTGTGAAGTGGCGAGCCTCCAAATTTAGAAGCCCTTATTATTTCTATATTCTTTTATTTTCACTTAGTTGTTTTGGAGTCTTTTGGTCATGGTCGGGGCCATGACCCGACCCATTTGGTATTCTATTTTTAAAGGCTATTGTGGAAAAATATGGGTTGGTTAGTTATTGTTTTAACTTTTAGTATCATTGAGTTATCCATCCATCTTCTTATTTTTATTTAGTTGGCTTCTACATTATTTATTATTACTATTATTCTGCTCTTGAGGATGGGTTAAGAGGGTGGCCTCTGGTCCATGGTGGACTTGAGATACTCATACAACTAGGTCTTAGTTCAGGTCGGGTCATTAGGTCATGCCATTCAGTTAGTCTTGTATGCTATCTTGCTATGACGTCATCATATATACACCCCAGATTTAGAGTATTAGATTGATCAGGTATCGACTAAGGTTGTAGTTTTCTGAGTTACTAGAGTTTTGGTTTTCTCTAGTATAGTTTGTAGCCTTGGCGAATTCTTGAGTGTGCTTTGGTTGTTTATACTCTTCCGCAGATATGGAGTTAGTTGCTCATACATTTAGGTTGTGGCTTATCCTCTATTGTGTTCTATTCTTTAGCTATATTTTGACTTTGGTTCTAGTATAATCTAGTAGAAATATGCCTTATCTTGGATACTTACGGTGTGTTGGGTATTTTTCCTTGATTTAGATTGGTTGGATTTCATATGAATTTGATGACTTAGAATGGTGGCTTAAAGGTTATGATAGATTTTGAGTTGGATGAGGCTTAGAGGTTTTGATAGATTTTGAGTGTGGATGGTTACCCATCTATAAGATTATTTTGAAAAGTTTAGATT
Source organism: Capsicum annuum (assembly GCF_002878395.1). Taxonomy (NCBI): domain Eukaryota; kingdom Viridiplantae; phylum Streptophyta; class Magnoliopsida; order Solanales; family Solanaceae; genus Capsicum; species Capsicum annuum. Next base: position 155,645,258 of record NC_061121.1, on the reverse strand, counting down.
AGGCCATTCAACCTTGGTGTTGAGATTTCAGTTAGGAGACATAGATCTTGGATATAACCTTTGTTTTTAGATTTGTCTCAAATGGGGTTTCATCTATAGGCTGGCTAAGATTTCTCTTATCTACCTTATTGGTCTTCTTTAGTTTAGATTTATTGGGGTTAATAGATGTTCATAGTGGCCCATTGGTACTCGAGGGTGGTTTCTTCTGCTCTTGCCTTGAGTTTTAGTTTTTATTAGAATTTTGGATGATCTACTCAGTAGGAGTAGTGTGATTAGGTTGGGCTTAGCTTGGTCTTATCCTTAGTTGCTGGGACATCACAAAGTGTATTATTTAGTGGTGAGTATTTATGCTTCAAACTCTCGACTATCAGTATTGAGGGTCATTTGAACTATTTGTAGTATAGGTAGTGAGTTGCGTACATTGGTCATCTCTAATTGTGTGCCTAGATAGTGCCTTATGGGCTTATTCTCATGCTTGCTATCACGAAATTTTTGTGGATTAGCTTTAGTTCTTCGAGATTAGTATGATGGAGTTGTACGAATAGGATGTGGGTGACTATCTACTTTGTTGAGAGTAGATAGTAGGTTTGGAAAGGCAAAATAAGGCTATATTTGGATATTGGAATTGGTCGCATGATTCGTTCCTTGCATTTTCTTTGGCTTGGTCAAGTCTTCGCTTGGTGTACCGGTACCAAAGTGGTATCAATATGTTGTATTTTAAATTTGTGTGCTTCAACTTTTTAAATTGAGTTAGATACTAGTTGGTGGTTGAGCCTAAGTTTTGGTTGTTTGAGAAGAGTAAAAAAGTTTGTTTAAGAAGGTATACCTATGGAAAAATCCTTGGAAGCTTTGTTTCTTTTTAGAGGTTATCTAGAGAGTCTTGCTTAAAGCATGCACGACCAATACCTCATCTTTTTGAGCTCTGATGATCTCTCTATCCATTGAATTTTGCGAATGAAAGCCCTTTTAGTAGTGGATATTATAATGACCCTGTAGGTTCATCCCTTAATTTACGTGCATTTTCGGCATTTTGAGCCTTTCCATAGAGGCTACAGGTCATTTATGACTTGCCGAAATTGTTGGTCCAATAATTGGATGGTTCTTTGGGTTTTAGGCTTATTTCACTATTTAGATCTTTTGTTGTTTATGACTTGGTCTCAGAACAAAACTCTTAGTAGATGACCTCAGTTGAGAATTTCGATATTCCCATCAGCTCTGGAACCTTGATTTTATGTAAGGGACCCTTGGTTCAGGTCCTGAGGCTTTCAAACTTATTTTGGGCTATTGGGCAGATGATATGAAAAATAAAATAATTGGTGTGGGTCCTAAATTTAGTTAAAAAGATCTCGAATAAAAGTTTTAATGGTTTCATTAAGTTTGGAACATCAAATTTGGTATGGTAGCATAGTTTGTTTGTGCACATGGGGTTCCAAAAAAATCCTGAGCACTTGATCACAGTCCATTTTTAGACATAGCAACATCTGATATCTAGTATCTGATATGACTGCTTAAGCAATCATGGAGCCATTTTAGCAGCCATTTCTTAAGCAATGCTTTATGAATCATGGAACTGCTTTACTGCCCCTTGTCACTTAAGCAAACCCTGCTTTAGCAAAAAGGTAGCCGCTTAAGCAATACCCGTGCCTAGCATGCCAGACCACTTTAACGGCTGGGTGACCACTAACCAGTACTTGGGGTGGATAAATCCCCCTTTTTTTCCCCAATTTTTCACAATTTCTTTCACTATTTTCACACCATTTTAAGAGCTTAAAGAGAGAAAAAAGTGGGGAACCATCCATTAAAGATAAGGTAAGCTAGCCTAACACCCCTTAGTCATTTTCAATTAATTTTCCTATCAATTTCCATCCTATTTCATGGTAAATTCTATGGAATTAGATCTTAAAATCCCTAAACTTTAGGGGCTAATTTGGGCATTAATTCTTGCACCATTTGTGCTTAGCTTTTGAGAATGCATTCCTTGTCCTTCGAGGGACCTTATGATGGATTAAATTTTGGATTCTATATATGAGACCCCCAGGTCTATTCTTGAGTCGAATACTGACTCGACCATTAATATAGACAAATGGTCTTATTTTACTCTTGTTGATATGTAAATTACTATTTTGATAGCATTGTGGCATTTTGGGATCATCCAGCAAAGGCAAACCATTTATGGACAATTTGAGGACTTGCGATTCATCATCAAGGTAGGCTGGCTAATTATGGATAGATATCAAGATTTGAGGTATGATTATGATTTTTTTTCTTGCAGTTATTTTCCCATAGATAATAATCTCACGTTTATCTATTTGATTAAGGACCCTGGTTATGCCAGCTTTAGTTTCTTACTTAGTTAGGATTCCTTGAGATGCTACATTTACTACCTTAGGCCGTACCCTTGAGTTTGTCTTGTATGCCTATAATATACATATATCTAGCTATGACATCACCGTATATTCCTTTCTTCCCTTGTTTCTTTAGATTATATATGTACCTCTTGGCTTTGTATAGTACTATATATCCTTCTTCTACTCATTACTTGTATATTAGCTAATGGTATACAATATAGTTCTTAGGTTCCTGAGTATGGATAAAACAGGATAGTTCTTCCTTAATTCTCTCTAGTTTTACTATGTTATCTTTTGGATATTTGGTTGTATTTTATATTACTACTGGCATGTTATTTATATTTACATTATCTTTTGATCTTAGTCGGTTATTGCCTACTGAGTACCATATGTAAGTACTCGTACTATACTTCTGTAGCCTGCAGATCATAGTGGGTTATCTCCGTTATTATGTATATTGTGTGGACCATCTATGGATTAGGGATTTAGGGTGAGCTTTTGGTGTTCGATGTATTACTGTTATCCCTCTATTAGATTAGAGTAATCTCTATGTTGTTTTTAAAGATGGGTTGTACCAGTATATTTATTTAATATTTTATTTTTCTTGGTATTATGTTACTGGCAGTTTTGAACTACGGGTTGGCTTACATATTGGTTGATCATAGTAGGTGCCATCATGACATAAGAAATTGGGTCGTGACAAATTGGTATCATAACCTAGGTTTACCAGTATGTTGATATATGATCTAAATGCCTATTAGAGTCCTGTGGATTAATATAGAGACCTTTGTAACCTATCTTTGATAGGCTATATGACCTTCTTTAGAAATCTATCCTTGAATCCTTGTCATGTGTCTGTATTTTTATGATCCCCAAGTAAGTTATTTGACTCTATACTATCCCTAATAAATGATAAGAGGTTGTTGATAAATGTAGATGGGACTTCAACATGCATTTCTAGAGCTTCAGCATAGCATAAAACCAAGTAGTCAGGGATGGATGTCAAAGATATTCTTTGTCAGTTAGAGAATTTGGGGCCATCCCATGCCCCAATAGAGTTTATGATCGCTTCAGCCTTTAGAGATTCAACATTGGGAATTTTGAACCTTTTTATTGATACACAGCCAGAGATAACTAGTTCATTGAGCATATCTTAGGCCATAGTTAGGTTTGTTGATGTTTAGTAGGGTTCATTGTCGATTCCAGATTATAAGGTAGGGTTTCTTGAGTGTGCTAAAAATATTCCTAAGCTATATTCTTCAGAGCATGAAATGGTACATGGATTTATTAATGGATTAGCTCTACTACTCTATTTAGCATCAGATTATCTGATAACAACTGGGTCTTCCTTATCTTTGGTTGTCGATCATGCAACAGCCAAAAAGAGAGCATGTATTGAGACTTATAGAGGTGGCTCTGACATTAGTCATGGTGGTTGCAGTGGTCAGAATTCCCATCGAACTTTATGGAGTATTCAGTATGGATCTTTACGGTGTGCTGTCTTTTTTAGATCAATAGGTGTAGTACCTTAGATTATTCTAGGAGCTTATCATGGTTTTGGTGAGATTGGTCATTGGTCTAAAGAGTGACCACAACCAAGTTGGTTGTTTAGATGGAGCCAATATATGTTTTCCATCAGCCTTGAGTTCTTAATGAATGTTACAACATCAGGGCGGATGGTTATTTTAATAAGAGTGTCCCCGATATTGGTTGGTCAGCTAGTTGGAATAAACTCATGCTTTTTTCTAGGTTAGGGCTTTAAGGGTTTGGTAAGACTTTAGAGAGATTATTCACTGGTCTAGAAAGTGTCCCCCGTGAGGGATTATTAGCCATTCAGCTTATTCAGACTAGTCTCACAGAGATGTGATGCCTTCAGTTAGAGGGAGTGCACTTAGTGCGTCAGATGGTGATTTGGATGCTCAATTCAAGTTTCGACCCACTCATCCCTCAGGGACGTCAGACATGTGACTTTGGGTTCCATCGAGATAGTTGCGCCTTTTATTTCCTACCTATAATGTTTTATTTGAGTATATTGAGGTTTTTGTACCCATCGATGATTATGTATCGTGGTAAGTTTTATATTGATTATTCTATGCCTTTGTGTAGGGTTCATGATTATTTGAATACCTTCATAAATAATTTCTTTTAGTTGTGGATGGATTAGATCAGTATTTATATTTTTTCAAGGGTTGTAACATTTGGGTTTGAGTCCCCTTTGCATTGGATTATTGATCTTCTTATGGCCCAAAAATGGTAGTTGCTATTGATTTTTATTTTTAGTACTCCTATTCTTTGTTTTGATGTTTATATTATTGTTCTTATTATTTTCATTGTTTGATCTTGATCGATTTTCCTTTGGTAGACAGTAGACTAACATTATCATAATTCCTTTTCTTGCAGTTCTTGTACATTGGTTTGGGCTCTATCTTGTTGGACGATTTTTGTCTTATAGTGAGGCTAGGTTGGTCATTTTCCTATTTTGTTGGCGAGGGTAGATCATTTGTTGAGTGGGTTTATCAAGGAGAAGGTAGGTTAAATCTCCTTAGTTCCATTATAGATCTAGAGTTGGTGATTTGTTGCATAGACTATTTCTAAGATTGAGCAGTTTGGTACCCATTTTTCCATGCTATTTTGTTCGCCATTTAGTAGTGGTATCAGTTTTGATATCATGAGGTCTTGGACTTGCCTTTTAGGTTTGTTGGGCTCGTCTCTGGGTGGTGGTTTGATCCTGGTATTGGTGTAGAGTTGGATACTATTTTCTTATTGGGGTGTGGTTCTTATTCTAACAGAGATAAAGGAGGTAGAGATAGGTAAACTTTCCTATGACCGCTTTTTAAGTTGATAATTTGGGTATTCGTACCGAGATTTGGAGTATTAGATTGACCAATTCCTGGCTAAGGTTATAGTTCTTTGAGTTGCGAGAGTTTTGGTTATCCTTAGCATAGTTTGTAGCTTTGGTAGATTCTTAGGTGTTCTTGGGTGGTTCATGCCCTCCCGCATATATAGAGTTGGTTGCTTATGCTTTCAGCTTATGGTTTATCCTCCTTTGTGATTCTATTCTTCAATAAAATTTTGACTTTGGCTCTAGCATAATCCAATGGGAATATGGCTGATCTAGGATAGTGAGGTTGAGATAGGTGTTTGCCCTTGGTTTAGACTAGTTGGATTCATTGTGTATTTAATGCCTTAGAATAGTGTCTTGAGGGTTATGATAGATTTTAGAGTGTGGATGCTTACCCATCTACAAGATTGGTTCAGATAGCTGAGATCACGTGATTCAGCCTCAGTGTTGAGATTTTAGATGGGAGTTGTAGAGCTTTGATGCAACCTTCATTTTTTGATTTATATTTGTTGGGGTTTTATCTATAGGCTGGCTAAGCCTACTACTTATCTACCTATTCAGTCTTCTTTAGTTATGTTTGATTGAGTTTGATAGATGTTCAGATGGTGGCTTGTTAGCACTAAAGGGTGGTTTCTTCCACTCCTAAATTTGATTTCTAATTTTATCAAAATTTTTGATGATCTATTCAGTAGGAGTAGTGTGCTTAGGTTGGGCTTAACTTAGTTTTATCCTCCATTGGTGGGTTATCCTGGCGTGGATCATTCAATGATGAGTGTTTGTGCTTTGAACACCCAAAGATCAGTTTTGAGGGTCATTCAGACCAGTTGTAGCATAGGCTGTGAGTTGCAGATATTGGTCATCTCTAATTGTGTGCCCAAGTAGTGACTTATTGGCTTATTCTCATGCTTACTATCATGGATTTTTGGTGGATCAACTTCAGTTCTTTGAGGTTAGTGTGATGTAGTTGAACGGATAGAACTTGGGTGACTCTCTACTTGGTTAGGCGTAGATAGTATGTTTGGAAAGGCCAAAGAAGGCTATATTTGGATATTGGAATTGGTCGCATGATTAGTGCCTTTGATTGTCTTTGGCCTAGTTTAGTCTTTGCTTGGTTGGGATGGTACCAGTGTGGTATTAGTGTGTTGCGGTTAAAATTTGCGTACATAAGCCTTTTTTGATTTAGTTGAACGCCAATTGGTGGTTCAGGGAGAGTTTCGGTAGAATGGAGTAAGGAAGCAACATTAAAAAAGAATACACATGGAAAAATCCCTTGGAAGTGTTGCTTCTTCTTAGAGGTTATCTGGGGAGTCTTACTCAGAACATGCAGAAGAATACCTTATCTCTTTGAGCTTTTGTGATCTTTCTATACCTTGAATTTCATGGATGAAAGTACTTTTAGTAGTAGATATTATTATGACCCTATAGGTTATTTCCCTATTTATGTGCATTTTCAATGTTTCTAGCCTTCCCACAGTGGCTATAAGTTATTTATGACTTATGGGAACTGTCGATTTGGTTATTGGATAGTTCGTTTGAGTTTTAGGCCCATTTCCCTATTTTGGAGCTTTTTTTATTTTGGATTTGGTCTCTGATCAGAACTTCTAATAGATAACCTCAGATGAGAATTCTGACAGCGCCATCAGCTCGTGAATGTTGATTTTAGGTTTGGGGACTCTTGGTTCAGGTATTGAGGCTTCTGGACTTATTTTGGGTTATTGCTGAATAATATGAAATTAGAACTATAGGTGTGGGGCCCATATTTAGTTGAAATGATATTGGATGAAAGTTTTATGTTTCTATTGAGTTCTGAACGCCAATTTTTGTATGGTTGCATAGTTTGTTTGTGCGTACAGGGTTTTGAATGAATCCTGAGTACCCAAACGAAGTCCATTTTTGGACATAGCATAATCTGATATCTAGTATCTAATATGACTACTTAAGCAATCATGGAGCTGCTTTAGCGCCCATGATCCACTTAAGTGGCAAGGGGGCCACTTAAGCGAACTCTGCTTTAGCGCAAGGGTGGAAAATCTTGCGGTACCTGTGCCTATCGTGCTAAAAGACTTTTACAATTGAAGTTCTACTTTAGCGGATGGGTAACCACTTAAGTGGCACTTGGGGAAAAAAAAAAAACCTTTTTTCCCTTAATTTTCCACCATTTGTTCAACCATTTCACACCTATTTTGAGAGCTTAAAGAGAGGAAAAAGTGGAGAATTATCCATTGAAGCTAACACTGCTTGGTCATATCCCATTAATTTTTCTGTCCATTTCCATCCTATTTCATGGTAAATTCTTAGAAATTAGGTCTAAAAATCCCTAAACTGTAGGGGCTGACTTGGGCCTCGATTATTGCACCATTTGTGCTCAACTTTTGATTGTACATTACTTGTCCTTTGAGGGACCTCTTGACGAATTTAATTTTGGATTCCGTTTGCAGGCCCCGCGGGCCCGTTCTTGGCCCAACCCTTAATATAGCAATATGGGTCTTCTTTTACTCCTTATGATGTGTTGTAGGCTTCTGTCTATCTTCTTCAGTAAGAATGTTAGGCTGTGATTATAGGTAGAACACCATGACTTAGTCTAAATTATGAGTTCGGGGGATAGAAGGGTGAATCGGTCCATAAGATGAAATATTTATAATGCTTGTAGAATCCTATTACCCTAGGTTGCTAGCATGTTGGACATACTTGAGGCTAATAACTCTTTAGTATAAGGTTTAGTACTTGACTCGGTGGATCATCATGGTTTCCCGGATTACGATATTATAGTGATACTGGATATATATGTTATTGGGACCAAGGTCATGATTATGATATTATTTGGACTCCAGGGCAATATTTTATCCTTTCAAAGCTTATAGCCATAGTCTATGGAAATTTAGACACTGATAATTGTATTATTTGGATTCGGTATATTCATGTTGACTTAGTGGTACGATTCCAACCAAAGAACACTTTCCCCATTCATGGAGTTATATTCAGTACCTCTAAGAAATATGATTACCCACCAATGCTTGAAGTGATTGTTATGACCATGAAGAAATGACAAATCCCAATTTATTACTATTTTCCAAAATTGGGATTTATTCCCACTTTTTAGTTTTAACTATTCTTTCATAACCAGAATCGTACCGCCTTAATGGATGATTTATGAGCTTTTGGGACAAAAATAATACTTTAGAATCTGACCAAAATTCTCAGTTGCTAGCTGCTTATTTCGTGTTATCATTTCTCTCGTATTTTTGTATTGCTCTAATTTACTTTTTATTATTCCTTATGCCTTTTCTATTATGTAATCCATCTCCTTGTTGCCTATTCTTTATCTTGAGCCAGGGGTCTATCGAAAATAGCCTCTCTACTTCTTCGAAGGTAGTGGTATGGACTGCGTGTAGCATACTCTCCTCAGACCCCACTTTGTGGGAACAACTGGGTTTGTTGTTGTTGTTATAATCTGACCGAGATAGATTTTGGTCCATGGTTTTACCACTACTATTTACTTTAATTGAGAGATATTTCAATCCTTTATTTTCTTTTATGATGATTTAGTCCCGAAGTTGACCCCAAGCAACGGATTTGCAAACTTACACTTTTTTAGCCGCTAGCTGAGTCCGTCTATTTATTATATATACATATCTCTATTATGGATGGAGTGGATTAATGATTATGATGACTGTAAATCTTGGATCGGGACCAAGTTGGTGTGTACGGGTACTCCCAAACCCCTAAGATTCCCCTTCATCTGTGATCCATTTTGCCATAGAAAAAAGAACGTCGTAGGTCTTGCCTTTGCAAGTCTTCGAGATGGAGTAGTTGTATACACTGGGCTACTTTATGGCACTTGGATTGATTGTGGTATTATGGACTTACTTTGCATTCATTCTTGCATGTGCATTGCATATCACCAATAAGTTGTTTTGGTTTCTCTATCTATCAAACTTATGGGGGGTCGCATAAGTGTAGGTTATGAGTGATGCTTGCTATGTTCTATGTGTTGATTAGAACTTTTGGGTTATGGGGCCTAATTTAGGTATTATTTGTTCGAAATTGCCGGGTTACTATATTGTTGTGATTATGGTTAGTTCGTGGATGATTGATTATGGATAGATATCGAGATCTGAGGTATGATTCTAGTTTTTTTTTCTTACAGTTATTTTACTATAGATAATTATCTCATGTTTAGTCGTTCGATTAGGGACTCAAGTCATGCCAGCTCTAGTTTCTTACGTGATAGGATGCCTTGAGATGCTAGATTTACTACCTTAGGTCATACCTTTTTGTTGGTCTTGAATGCATATATATATATATATATACAAATATAAATATATAGGACATCACTGATGTGCCATGGTTTCATAGCACTTTTGATGCTTCAAACAAGGAAATTTTGTAGAAACTTAAGTGTTCTTATTAGATATGATATGATTTTGTAGTGGTATTGCAGGAAAATAGAGTTCGAAGTAAAGACTAAGAAAAAGAGGACGAAGAGTTGTTGAAAAAGCTATGCACGAGTCAACCTACGACTCATGAGTAGCATTAGTAGGTTGAAGTTCTGAGAATATAATCTAGATCTAATATCCTCAATTCTACCTACGACTCGTAGGTAAAACCTACAAATTGTAGGTTAGAATTCGTAGTTGAAGATTCTGAAAGTTGAATATGTGCTATGATTTCCATGACTCCAAGGAACGACTCGGGGGTTGTACCTACTACTCAACCCATAAATCATGAGCTGATACCAAATCTGGTTTCCTTCACTATTTAAGATAGGTTTTATTTTTTTATTTATAAATATCCCTTGGACATTTTCTTATCAGTTTACACATTTTATCCACTTTTTACATTATTTTGAGTTTTGCGATACATTATTAATCTTGGAATCACTATTCCTGAATTTAAGGGTCTATAATTAATTTGAGATTTTGGGTTTTCATTCTTATTTTTCATAAGTTCATCATACTTTTATCTCTGAAATCTATGTTTGTTGTTACAAACATGAGTAGCTAAGCCCAATAACTAGGGTTGTGGGAATCTTGATGAATTAACGAAGCAAGTTAAGTGCAAAGTCTTTCTAGATAGATGTTCTTGCATGTATTGATATTTCGTTCACTTTGATTTTCTTTATTAATGGTTGCAAACATTAGGAACTCACTCATATTTGATACTTGGCCGATAAAGATAGATATTAGGAAAAGGAGATCACAATAGTAATTTGAAGCTATCAACCTTCATCTAATTAATTTGAGACCGAGAGGAGATACCTAATTTGAGATTATAAGACAAAGGTTAGTAATGTGACGTTCTAAGACTGAGAGGAGATGAGTGAAATTCACCCAAACCAAGGTTGAGAGATGGTTAGGTGATACATAACTTGTTAGATTTTTCATGCAAAGCCTTGGGGTAGTTTAATAAGCACAAACAGACTGTGGAGTTATGAAGTAAGGGGGAACAAAATCCTAGTGCTCATCTCATATTGATCACAATCCTAAGTGCGCAGTGATTGTTACTGTTACTTTTATTGCTATAAGACCCCTCTTTTAGTTTATGCACTTTTCAATTACATCAGCAAGCTCTTGATAGATTTTAGGCATATTCATCGTGGTTTGACCCTAACCTTGTTGGGTTCTGTATTTAACTAGCGACCTCTTTATACATTCTTGGAGGTGTAATTTAGGCGACATCAAATTTTGGCGTTGTTGCTGTGGAATACAATTACAAATTGATTGATCAAGTTTGTTGAAGTTTTGTTTGTTGATATTTCGTATTCTACTATTTATAGGGGACACACTCGAGTATGCCCAATATTTAGAGTCTAGGCAATCCCCTGATTCGATTGTATCCTAAGCTTGAACAAACCTTACGACAGATTCATAAGATGGAGAGAGAAGAAACATACGGTCAAGGATCCTTACATGAAGAGGTTCATAATAAACCAACATCATTGAATCAGCCACCATCACACAATTTTCATGAAACTGTAGAGCAGGTCACTAATTGTTTAATGGACTAAGAAAATGCTAGGAAAATAGATACCTATCGTGTAACTATGTAGAACAGGGCTAGATAAGAGGACGAACATTGAGCAGAGTTTGATAGAGATCGGATTGGAAGGAACATATTCATTAGTGCTTTCCCATTTATGATGATCCAAAAGTGGATTTTGGGTATGTTGAACCAATTGAGAAAGGTGCAGTCATTTCTCTAGAATTGTTGAGGTGATGAAATTTGATATTACAAGCGCAATGATCTAGTTTCTGAACTTAAAGGGAGTGTTTGATGGTTTGGCTACTGATGATGCAAGTATTCACCTTATGAACTTTGTGGGAATTTGTACTTCGTACAATCTGCCTAGGTTAAGTCAGGAAGCTATGCAAGTTAGGTAATTTCTATTTTCTCTGATAAAAGCTGCGACTTTGTGGTTAGATATGTTGTCTAGTGGGTCTATTATGACTCTGAATAAGTATAGGCAGCAGTTCTTGGACAGATTTGTTCCACCCTCTTGAATGTTTCAATTGAAAGTTGAGACCTAAAATTTCAGATAGTTACATTCGGAGGCACTATATGAGACATGGTTGAGGTTTAAGAAGAAACTGATGAATGTCCCAAGTCAGAAAATTACAAGGAGAAGCTTGCGTGACCATTTTATAGAGCGTTGTATGCAAATACCAAGGCTATATTTGATACTATTATATGTGGCACTTTCATGAGCATTCACTATGATTGGGCCACAAAAATCTTAGGTAGATCACTAAAGCCAACTGAGCGTGGAATACTTGGGAGGTGGATAGATCAATTGATACTTTTGTGTTTGGAGCTTCCAGAGAGCAGATAACATTGGATGAGACAGTGGATCAAGATGTAGCACAGTTGAGAATTGAGATTAGCCTGCTTACGAAGTAGTTTGCAGTAATGAGAGCATTAAAGGAAAATGCAGTGGGTTCTCGAGGTAAGGCTTCTAGACCTGATGAATCTGGTTTTGAGGAAGAAGCAAAGCATCTGGATAGAGTAATAGAGGGTTTCCAAGCCAACGGCCAAGGGTCTTATCAAGACACTTGGTACACAAGGCAAGGAAATCAAGGTTGGAGCTACTCTAGCGATAGATATAGGGACATGAGTAGAGTGTTTGATTGTGATTGGAGGAGGAATGGTGATTACAAAGATAAGAGTTGCTTTTATGTTCCACTAAAGAACCGTGATGCTTAGTCCAAAAGTTTGAGAATGGAATTGTTGCTTGCTAATCTTGTGAATGGTTCAGAGAGCCAAAAGAGTTACCTTAACAAAATTAAGATGGATATTTCAAGGTTGAGCCAGAAATTAGAGTTGCATGCCACCGTGATTAAGCAGCGTGAGCAATAGTTTGGGTAAATATCTGCAATATTGAATCAACATCAATCGGGCACTTTTCCTAGAAATACTATTCAAAATTCAAAGAACTACAGTCACTTCCTATCAATTACTACCCAGAGTGGTAAGTCTACTATTGATCAACCTATGCATGTGGTTGATGACGTGAGGATAACATTGTAGATGTTAATGATATGGACAAAACTAAAGTAGATAAGTTGGTGTCTAATGATGAGGCATCACAGCAATCGATAGTTATAGATAAATGAGCTGATAATGATAAAGAAAAGGGTAAGGAGATCAGACAAATATTGAAGCTCATTCCATGACCTCCTCCAGGTTTCCCCTAAAGGTTTAAAAAAGAAACCTGAAGAAGGGAAGTATCATAAGTTTATATCCATGTTGAGGGTGTTTTCTATGAATATTTCTTTTGTGGAAGCGTTATAGAAGATTCCTAGTTATGCAAAGTTTATCAACGATTTGGTGAAGAATAAATGGATGGTGAGTTTAGATCCTGCTAATAATATGCACTAATGCAGTGCCATTACCTCACGATCTTTAGTTGGAAAAAAGGTGGATCCCGAAGCTTTCACTATTCCTTTTACTATGGGTCTTTCAACTTTGCATGAGATTTATGTAACTTAGGAGCTTGCAATAATTTGATACCAGTAGTTGTCTACAAACAGTTGGGGATGAGGTCATCCGAGCCTACTACTATGAGACTATTGATGGTAGCTCGCACTATGAAGAATACTATTGGCATATTGTGTGATGTGTTGGTAAAAGTGGCTTCTTTCATATTCCCAACTGACTTTGTGATCCTAGATTGTGAGGTTGATTTTAAAGTCTCTATCATCTTGGGAAGACCTTTCCCAGCTATGGGTAGGGCATTGCTTAACAAATATTTAGGACAGAAGAAACTCTGACTTAATAATGTATAAGTCACATTCAATATCGGCCAGTCAGTAAGGCAGCCAAAAGATATAAGAGTAGTTTCTGTGATAGACATTTGGTGACATCCAAGCTAAACCTCCTCTTAGAAGGTGATATGGTCACTGCCAAATATAGTACCCAACAAAGGTTGGGTCAAATCCCAGGAGATTATATAGAATCACGACTTCGAGTTGTTGTAATAAACAGCCAAAACTAGAAAAGTAAATGGGGTTTTATGAAGAGACATTTCAAACAAGGGGCGAACACCAACTTCGGCAGTAATCAGTCATAAGTGAACACTACAATTGTGTTCACTCTAGCTTCTCAACTCTGTAAGCTTATTGTGCTTTATTGAACCAACCTAATACCTTGCATGCTGAATCGATAAGTTATGTTCCTTTTACAGTCTTTTGGACGTGTAAAAGGATTTCACCTTTTACTTTTTGAGTCTCAGGATGTCGCCTTACTAATCCTTATCTTGATCTTAGTTAACTATTACCTTTTAAGTCTCTAGTTATTAGACGAAATCTAACCAACTTACTAAGATAAACCCTAGAAGTGTGGATCGACTGTTAACATCCAAATTACTATTATCTTTATCTTTTCCTAGTCACTACTCCTCTTTTAGAGTAAGTAGCAATAATCTAGGTGGAATACTAACGTGTGAACCCATTAAGAAAACTTTTATATTGAAGGTAAAGCAATACATGCATGGGTATAGGTTCAGGACAAAGATAGCACTTCCCCTACATCGTCAATCTGCTAGGGTTTCCATAACCCTAGATATGGGGTTTTTAGTCGCACATGCTTGTGAAATAATCATCAACATTTATGATTGAGAGCATAGATGAAATAATACTAATAAGTAGGAAACACAAAACCATAACTGCATCAATCAATTGAAGACAATACAGGAGAGTTATAAGATCAAAATCGAATCTCAGAATCAAAATATGTCTGTGAGTATTTAAAATGCGTCCCTTATACTATAAAAAACATAAGGGGTATTTATAATACATAAGAAATCCCTAAAATCAATGCCTGAATGAAATAGGAGAAAAAAAAGTCAGTGGCCACTTATGGTCCCTAGTTGCGCCATGTCCTTTGGAACAGGTAGTACTTGCAACCAGCAGAGAGGGCGCAAGTAGAGACAAGTGCAAAACTAAAATTTCCTGCAAGTCAGCTCTTGGGATTTTGGACTTCTGGCACTTGCTTTGCCAACATGCGGTCTATAAGTACTACTTGCAGTCCACATGTTGACTTAGCAAGTATCGGGAATCATCTTTTCAACTCTTCTTCAATTCTCCCATATGGTTTGATCACGAACAAGCTATAAAGTGTCCCGAACATCCACAATTTCTCCAATAAGCAGCCAAAAATATCCCTTTTTCATCTTTTTCAAGAACTTAGCATCCAAAACATGATTTCCTGCAAAACATACCCAAAATTCATCATATCTAACAAAACAACCTCAGAAACTTGCATATTTTCCTCGTTTTATGGGTCAAAAGTTCTATATTTCTATAGCACATCAACACCCCCAACTTAGAACATTTGGATGTCCTTAGGCAACAAAACACAACAAAACAAAAATGTTGCTTAACATGGAAAATCTAAGCTATTCAAGGCAGCCAATCAACACTTTTAAACTCAAAACACAACACCTCCTCTAATCCTTACTTTTCAAAACCAACTGTGTATAACCATGAAGCATAATAATGTGATACAATGGGAGCAAGGTATGGCATTACATTATCAACAAAAAGCCATGCATATGTACAAGTTACACTACCCAAAACAAGAAAATAGCTAGCAATATGACTTATGTGCCCTTACAAGAAAAATGTCCCACTTACTCATAAAAAAAGATACATGTCAATGCGGGGTCAGTTAAGAGACACTGACACTCAGAAGATAATTTCTAATTAATGTGCATCAAATACCATAGGATTTCCCATATTTTTTTTACGTTAGCATTCAGATAGTTAAGTTAGGATCACTATAGAACTTTTCTCGACTTGTAATGTAGGCTTGGGGGCTGTTATGGTACATATGGTCATATCAGGTGACTAAGCCTCCTTGGCACTACACTAACCATGAGGTCTCACTTATTAACCTATTTTCTTTTTATTTCACTCTTATTTCTTTTTTTTTTTTAAATTTAAAGCACATTCAGGTTGGGTGTGGTCTTTTATTTTTCATTTTTCAAAATTTTTCACAATTTCCTTTTTTTTTCATTTTTGATTCTTCTTTTGATACCACACCTAGCCTTACTTTTTTTTTTCTTATTTTACCTTTATACATACCCACTTCACACGATGCACCCCTATGATAGCTACCCTCAACTTAGGCGTTTTGCCTGAGTTGAGGTACACAATGTCAAAGGAGAACCAGGGCCAAAACAAGTTCATTGTAATATAAATGGGAAGGTGAATAGGTGAAAACAAAGAAACAAGCTACAAGGCTAAAAACATGCATCAATGGATACTATTTCGTACATGGAAAGTCATTTAGGCTAAAAGTGGACTAAAATAAAAAACAACCTATGATCCTTTCCTAATTGACTATCCTTCAAGCTAGGTAAGACTAACAAGGCAAGTTCTGATTTCAACACACAAAAGGAACTAAGTAGCATCGCACACACATATAGCACAAAGTCAATACTACAAGCTACTAGTTATATAGTTCATGTAATTGTTAGCAAGTGATTATCAAGCCGTTAATCCTAATGCCATAACAAGATCCACAATTTTCACACATATATATTCACACAGTTTGAAAATGCAATATTTGCAGGGGTTTGGAAAATCAATAAAAATTTGACTAATGCCCTAAATACTTAAAAATCTCCTAATTACACGAAAACACAAAAAAATATGACATAAAACACAATACAACAAAAATTATCCTAAATATGTCAGTTCTACAATCATATCATGACCGACAGGAAAAGATTACCACAATCAAAACCCGCGGTGGCTATGGCATCTCCTACCCCAACTAAAAATTATGCACTATTCTTAATGCACTAAAATATAGTAAAACAGAGGGAAGTGAGAACACACCTGGGATGCGCTAAGTGTTCATTTCATGAGCATCCCTAAATGAGGACTATTTTAGGTTTTATATAAGTGTTGGTGGGCCTAAAATTTTAATTAAAATATGGTCCCACTCATGATCTAGCCTCGAAAGCTACTTTCGCGTGCCATATGCGGCTAGGCATGGGGTGCAAGTGTCACTTGCGGCCGGTAGGTGCAGGGTCAAAACTTTTGGCCCACTATACAACACTCTAGACTTGACTTTTTAATATTTTTCCAGCTACTAATGGTCCCAAAACATAAGGTTATAGTCCCAAAAGTATGAATAGGTGCCAAAGTCCATAAATTTCCTTCCCCCCCCCCCCCCCCCCAAAAAAATTTTAACGTTTCAATTTATTATTCAACTTACCTTGCCTGTGTGGGATTTGTGACCATAATGGGTTAGTCACATAGTCCTCTTACCTATAAATTGATGAATGTAGCAATTTTACCATATTCCAGGTGAGTCCAAGAGATAAAAACCTACAAAAGAAAAACAAAAAAGTGAATACTAAAATAGTGGGGTTCCTCCCACTAAATGCTTGATTTAACGTTGCGGCACAATGTGAATGTGTTAGTTACTCAAACATCACCAACAAGCCCATGGGTTGCCTTCCATGCAATTCTTGATTTAACGTCACACTTGATTTAATGTTGTGGAATGACACCTATATCTTGATTACTCAGAATTCATCAAGATACCCATAGGAGTACCCTCTAGGGTCATCAATACAATCAATCACCTACACCACTCTCATGTCAGTAGGCTACTTCATTGATTTTTAGATGTTGAAGGTGGCTTCCTTATCATTTACTCTGATTTTTAGCTCTCTTTTCACCATGTCAACCATCAATATATATATGGACATAAATGGTATCGCTAATACAATAGGAATATTGATGTCAACCTCACAATCCAGAATGACAAAGTCAGTTGGGAATATGAAATTTTCCACTATCACAATCATAACAAAAGAGATGCTAACAATGTTTCTCACCATGCGGTCAGCCATTAATAATCACATTGAAGTCAATTTTGGAGTGTTCATGCCTAATTTCTTGATATGGACAACAACATCAAATTTATTATAGCTCTTAAAGTTACATAAAGCTTTGGAAAATCTAGATGATCCAATAGTATATGGTATAGTGAATACTCCGGGTTACCCTTTTTCTTAGCCAAAGACCTCTTAGTAACTGCACTACAATGGTGCTAGCCATCAATATCCTTAATCATTGCTCCTTTTTTTTTTATAACCAACCTCTTTATAAACTTGGAATATTAACGCATTTGCTATAGCACCTCGAGATGAGGAATTTTCTAGCTTAACTCTTTCAGTATGTCAATGAATCACTTGAATTTTCCTTCCTCTCTTTTTTACTTCAGTCATTGAGGAAAAGGTGGAGGTGGTCTCAGAATTTATCTTATTTTTTGCTTAATAACTGAACCCTTACTTCTTTCCTTAGCAACCACCTCATCACCACCTGTTGTCTTTTATGGCTCCATAAAAAGTATCACATCAATAGCATTTTTTTAGTAGGAATTAGAGGATTCATAGTAGTAATACCACTTCTCGTGGTACTAATAAGAACATGACCATCATTTTTTATATTCTACATAATATTACTCGAAAGGATTCCTGGATGCCTCTAGTTCAGAGTTGCTGACATCTACCTAAAATGGTGCTCCAATTACTTGATAGCAGTGGCATGATACTCGAGCTTTTGAGTTAAACTTGAAATGTCGGCCCTAATATTCTTCAGGATGATCTCCTAACTTTGTTGACCCTTTACCAGTTTAGTCTGCATATTTTCTATTCTTGATTCTGCATCTTGTCTGCCAGGCAGAATATACCTATTTCCCTTCTTTCTTTAGTTATCCTTCTTTCTCTAATCACCATCTCACTCTCTACTATGGTCTCTGTATCTATCATGGTAGTTCTGACCTTGGTTCCCTTGCCCTTGGGCTTGGTAACACACCAACTAGCGATCCAAATAGTTTGCTTCCTCCTCTAATTCTGACTTAAAAGCTTTGGAAGCTGAACTCTATTGTAATACCCCCACAAAGTTCTTTTCTAGTGTGATCCTTAGAGCGTATCCAGCAAAATGGAAATATCTGAGTTTAAAAGCTTCAGAAGTATCTTTCCAAGTATGAAAAACTTTGAATTATGTGTAATTCACCTAAATTATTCTTTTAGCCATGTATATCATTGAACAAGCTTACCATCAACACTAATTTCATCAAAATCCAATTTCGGACAAAGAAGTTATGGCCGTTTTACTAAGCATTGTCAAAATCGCAGGTTTGACGGTCGATCGGATAGACCGCCAAGTCCTTGGTGGACCATCAAGTGTCCCATCATAATAAGGAAGTATCTTTATTTTTCGGTCATCATGTAACAGACAAAGTGATGGACCATCAGAAATTTGATGGACTATCAAGGGGCCCGTCAGACTGAGGTAAAATATCCCATTCCTGGAACTCGAGTGACGGATGATCTGGTGGACTGTTAGATTTCTGATGGACCATTACTTTGATAGCCACTCTGAGGAAGAACATCCTAGTTTTGGCACTAAGTGACGGATGACTTGGTAGACCGTCAGTCCCTCTGACGGTCCATCAGGTTGACCGTCATAGACCCTGATTGGTATTTTCTAGATAAATTTTAGCGGGGCATTTTGGTCTTTTCCACATCTTTCCCCAGTTCTATAAATACTGGGCCAAGGGCCTTCAACTTTATTTTTCACTCTTCCACCCAAAAATTAGGGTTTCCAAAATCAAAATACTCTCTTCTCCTTTCGTAAAATTCAAGAGAGATCAAGAAGGATCTAGAGAAATGAAGAACTCCTTTTAAGAGCCTTCAAGAAAAGAAATTCCCAGGTATGTAGATATTGAATCTTGGGTCCCTTTCATCCAAGAATTTTAAGTACCTTTTTGTTCAAATTTATAGATTTTATGTTTTGTTATATTCCATAATTTGTATGAGTTGAAGTTGATGTTATTTGTGTTGTTGAGTTTGGATTCATGATTGTTTGCAGGATTTATGGTTTTTGACCCTAGTATGTGGAATTAATGTGATGTTGTGATGAGCCCTTTTGAAGTTGGTGTCTATATGAGGTATTCATGACATTAGGGTGTAGAGATGGTTGAATAAGCAGAGTATGCACCCCATAGATTAGATGAAAGGCTGAGGTGAAGCATAAAGGGACATTGTAGTATGTTAAAGGGGAAACCCAGAGTTGTGGGTTAGTCCATGCACACTTAGTGTTTGATAAAATGCCTTAGTGAGCAAAATAAGCCATAATAATAATATGGAATCCCCGAGTAGGTGTAGAACCAGACATGTCTAGTGGTTGTCAAAAGAACATAGTGATTAAGTTGAGATGAAATAGCGGTAAATCTCCCAAGTGAGTGCTCTTTGATTTATTTTAAATTTTGGATACATGCTAAGTGGTTAGCAAGAGAGTAATGACATAATAGTTTGAAGTTTTCCCAAAATGTCATGATATCTAGATATATGTCGAGACCGATATATGTGTGAAGTTTGATGCAAGACTTCATTGAATGGAGTATAATTAATAGCATGTCTTTCTTAAGGTAGTTTGTGACGATTAATCAATGTTTATGACCCCCTAAGTGTTGGGAGCAATCATTTGGTAATCATGATGGTGAGTAGAGATTTATATTTCCTAAGTGATTGATGCGATGAAGTAAAGTTTGTGAGGGGGAAAGTATGTTATGATTCTGAAATGCTCAGAGTAACCCCTTGGTAGTTATGATGATGAGTATATATTTGTGAAACCTTGGAGGCTTGAGGTGATGTTCTAATGATTATGAAATTAAATATATGGCATGATTTTTGAGTTTCTTGTGAATATGCCTGAATAATGGTAATGATGTATGAATGCTTGTGATGCTTGAATGAATGATGATGCTTTACTTCTATGTTATCAGTCTTGTGGGTATTTATAACTGAAAATAGAGCCGTTGTCTAGAGCTCATGTCAGTTTCTCGTTAATTCCAACTGAGCCATGATTTTCAGAACTCAGTGAACTATAGAACTCTGTATCCTCAGACAAGTGCAATAATTAATAAAGCTCTGTAATGTCAATTATCTCTGTAATCTCTGTATCGCTAGTAATCTAGCCTCAAACCTCTACTCAGCCCAATCCTAATGGAACTCAAGTGATTCAAGTCAAATCTCAAAAATGATTCAAATAATCTAATCAAGCTATGTATCATCAGTCAGATACCGTGATTTGATATTGTTTCTGTTAGATACGAAACTAAGTGATTTTAGTGTATTTTAGCCAGATCATTTGAGAAACATGATCATGTAAAAAGATTTAGCTTTATTGTGTTCATTCTAAGGATTCAGTGAGAGTCTTTCAGTTGGGAGTAGAAACTAGCATGGAGCGAGGGAAGGGAAGGCGATTCCTCCCATCAGAGAGAGAGGCCAGAGTCGTTAGTAGCAATCCCTGAACTCCAGAACTGTGTAGCCAGCGTAGGATATAGGAGTCCCCATCAGTAGAGGCTATCACAGTTAGAGAGGTTGACTATTATATTGCCTTAGGTCAACTTTCTGCGAGGGTCATCCCATCAGAGAGGCTTGACCTAAGAGTGAGTTTTTACGTGTGGCATGGTAGTTACGCCTTTCTAACTGGGGTTACAGGTTGGACCCCACCTGTGGTAGGTTGGGGCATATCGGTTAAGTGACTACTTCCCACAGTTGTAGTTTCTATATCAATCTTTTGAAGTCAAGACCGAATGGTACAGTTATCTATCTCAGTAAGGAACTCAGATAGTTTCATTGATTATGGACCATGCCATTAGATAGGCTTGGCCTCATGTACAGATGCTTACTATCATATTTAAAGATCTCCCATCAGAGAGGTTTGATCTCAGTCTCAGATCATGTTGAATATTCTTATTATCATATTTAAAGATCTCCAATCAGATAGGCTTGGTCTCCTTCTCAGAATTTGTTGAGTATTCTTGTTGTCGGATTCGGATATAATCCTATTTTGTTATCATTGATAAAGCTTCCAAAGTTATCCGTTAGAAAAGTTAAATCTCTAATTCGGTCGGTTGAAAACGGTAAGCTCAGAAGTCAGTCTTTGATATAAGTATACTCAAATCCTCAGTTATCAGTAGCAGATGAGTCAGTGGTTTAGTATCTCAGTGATGGTAGTGATTTTAGCTCTTAGTAAAGTGGTATCCAAGGACAAGTCTCTAGAGTTGTGATGATTATGAGTATGATTTATGCATTCTTGTATATGTGCTTATTTTCGTGCGGTATTCTCATGATTATTTAGGTTATGCATATTTTGCATGTATGAGCCCTCACATTTAGCCTTCCCCCGTCTACATAGTCGGTATATTTTGTGCTAACGTATTGGTGCTATGGTGTCTCATTTGACGCCATAGGTTTAGAGGCACAGGACCCAGAGTATCATCAGCAGATCAGTCCCAGTCAGCAGCAGTAGAAGTGAGTCCTCTTCTTTTGAGGATGAGTTTCACTTTTCTATTATTGTAATCAAAATCTTATTTAATTTCAATTGACAAAGTTAGTTGGGGACCTATCCCATCAACTTCACAGTTCAGTCTGATTAGAGGCTTTTCAGACGGATGTATTGTATTATATTCAGTTTTAGAATTTGAGTATTTATAGATGTGTTGAACCTTATGTCCAGTTTCTACATTTATTCAAGATATTATGCATTGTACAGGTATAGATATCAGAAAAGGGTTAGCTTATGGTCCTTCGAGGTCACAAGCACTGTGTGACATCTCAGGATGGTATCTCGAGGCATTACAAGCTTGGTATCTGAGCCTAAGGTTTAAGAGTGTCCTAGGGAGTCTTAAAAGCCACATCTAGTAGAGTCTTGTGCATGGGTGTGTAGCGCGCCACATTTATGTACAAGAGGCTACAGGATGTTCTTAGTAGAAGTTTCCCTTCTTTTAGTAATCATTTCGTGCGAGTGAGCATGAGTTCAGGTTGATCCTCAGTCTAATCTACTTCTTTCTTTCAATTACAGAGTATGCCTCCTCGTAGAAGTTTTGTCCGTGGGGTCGATGATCAGCCCCCTCAACTAGTAGGATCTGATAATGAGAGTGTGTCAGATGTGAAGTTTCGAGCAGCTTTTAAGGTGCTAGCCCAAGCTGTGACTAATGTTCAAGGCAACCTTTAGGCGTTAGTCCTACCACAGTAAGATGGGAATTCCGCCACAGCTAGGATTAGAAATTTCATGAAAATGAATGCGCTACAATTCTTTGGGTCAGTAGTAGGTGATGACCCACAGCTTTATCTAGGGGAGGTAATGAAGATCAACTAGATTAT
The DNA here is from genome assembly GCF_002878395.1 of Capsicum annuum. NCBI lineage: Eukaryota > Viridiplantae > Streptophyta > Magnoliopsida > Solanales > Solanaceae > Capsicum > Capsicum annuum. Next base: position 155,622,376 of record NC_061121.1, on the reverse strand, counting down.
ACACATCTCTGAGGAGGACAGTGTGGAGTTAGCATCTTATAGGTTGAAGGATGTTGCTCATGACTGGGTAGAGATGTGGGAGAAGAGTAGAGGGAAAAATATAGCTCCTGTGACTTGGTCAGAGTTTCAGAGTGCCTTTCTAAATAGATTCTTTTTGCTTAAGATGAGAGAATCTAAGGTAGAAGAGGTCATGAACCTAAGGCAAGGTTCTATGACTGTGAAAGAGTATTGTCTTAAGTTTAACTAATTAGCTAAGTATGCTCTCGACTTGGAAGCTGACCCTAGAGTGAGCATGAGTAAGTTTCTATCTGGGGTTTCAAGTTATGTGTTAAAAGAGTATAAAGCTGCTATGCTAAATAGATATATGAATATTTCTAGGCTAATGATGCATGCGCAGCAAATTGAGGCGGACAAAATAAAAGAAAGAGAGTTGAGTAAGAGAGCCTAGATAGGTAGTTGTGGTTTCTCGCAGTCAGGGCCCCAAGGTGGTAGTGGCTCTCAGCATGGTCAGAGATTTTTAGTTCCAGCTCCATCTTTGGCTAGTGTACCTGCACCTGCGTTTGGGGATGTCAGACTCGAGGGAGAGCCAAGATCCAAGGCCAGAGTAGTGCTATTAGTGTTCTTACCCATCCGCTTTGTGGAGAGTGTGGCAGGCACCACCGAGGTATGTTTAGAGTCAGTAGTGATGTGTACTTTGGGTGTGGTGATCCAGGCCATAGAATTCGAGACTGTAAAGTGTCAACATAGAGGGGTAGACTCCGTGCGCTTCAGGATCATCTTGTCCATGAAGGTCTCCCCGACATAGACCCGGGTATGTTATGAGCCCTTCATTTGTATGACATGCATTGTTAGATCCATATATTTCTTCTTGAGCATTATATGTTAGCATGGGTCGTGCATTAGTTTTAGATCTCAATCGGTCAATCATGACCCAGGCGTAGGTGCACCGTGCACCGCTCCAGTATTTCATCGAAGTGTGTTTAGAGGGACATAGGGTCCCAAGGGGGAGATACCCTAGAGTGTTATGATATTTGCATATCCTTAAGTTTATTTAGATGCATGTTAATATTCTTCTAATGAAGCTAGCATCAGTGATCATTGTATTGTCAGTCGTGCTTCCAAAGGTCAGTTCAATTAGACATTCAAGCATTAGACATGCATGTTTAGTAGAAAGAGTTCAGCTTGTCAGTACGTGTTCATCCATGCATTCATGAGATTATCCCAGCTATGAGTCAATGCATCATATGTTCATGCATGCTATGAGGATTCAGCTCCAAGCAGCTTCAGTCGAGTGTTCCATGTGTTAGAGATGCGTGCCCAGTATGAGTACTCAGTATCTTAGTCATTCTAGTTGCGCAGTCATGTCTTGAGATATTTCTGTTTCTTGAGTAAGTTATATTGATCAGTACTCCCAGACTACCAAGCAAAATTCTAGGATGAATGTTCCCAAGGGGGAGACAATGTAATACCCCGCAAAGTTCTCTTCTAGTCTGAGCCTTAGAGCGTATCCAGTAAAGCATAAAATCAAAGTCAAAAAGTTTCAGAAGTATCTTCAAAATATAAAACACTTTGAATCATATGAAATTTCCCTAAATTCAACTTTTATTCATGTAGAGCATTGAACAAGCTTTCCATCAATACCAATTTTATCAAAATCTGGCATCGGACGAAGAAGTTATGGCCACTTTACTGAGCGTTGTCGGAATCGCAGGTTTGACAGTCGATCTGACGGACTACCAAGTCCTTGGTGGACCGTCAAGTGTCCCGTTAGACCAAGGCAGTGGCTTCCTTTTTTGATCATCATGTGACGGCCAAAGTGGTGGACTATCAGAAAGTTGACGGACCGTCAAGGGGCCCATCAGACCGAGGTAGAATATCCCATTCCTGGTCCCCGAGTGACGGATGATCTGGTGGACTATCATATGTCTGACGGACCATCACTTTGACCATCAATCCGAGGAAGAACATCCCATTTTTTGCACTTGAGTTACAAATGACTTGGTGGACCGTCAGTCCCTCTGACGGATCGTCAGGTCCACCGTCACAGACCCTGATCGTTATTTTCTAGACAAATTTTAGCGGGGCATTTTGGTCTTTTCCACATTCTCCCCCAGCTCTATAAATAACGGGCCAAGGGACTTCAACTTCATTTTTCTCTCTTCCACAAAAAAATTAGGGTTTCCAAAATTAAAATACTCTCTTCTCCTTTCATAAAATTCAAGAGAGATCAAGAAGGATCTAGAAAAATCAAGAACTCCTTTCAAGAGCCTTTAAGAAAAGAAATTCCCAAGTATGTAGATATTGATTCTTGGTTACCTTTCATCCAAGAAGTTCAAGTACCTTTTTTTTCAAACTTAAGGATTTTATGTTTTGTGATATTCCATGATTTGTATGAGTTGAAGTTTATGTTATTTGGGTTGCTGAGTTTGGATTCATGATTGTTTGCAAGATTTATGGTCTTTGACCCTAGTATGTGGAATTTATGTGATGTTGTGATGTGCCTTATTGAAGTTGGTATCTATGTGAGGTGTTCATGACATTAGGGTGTAGATATAGTTGAATAAGAGGAGTATACACCCCATAGGTTGGATAAAAGACTAAGGTGAAGCATATAGGGGCATTCTAGTATGTTAAAGGGGAAACCCAAAGTTGTGGGTTAGTCCATGCACACCTAGTGTTTGATAAAATGCCTTAGTAAGCGGAATGAGCAATAATAATTATATGGAATCCCCGAGTAGGTATAGAACCGAACATGTCTAGTGGTTGTTGAAAGACCATAGTGAGTAAGTTGAGACGAAATAGAGGTAAATCTCCCAAGTAAATGCTTTTTGATTTATTTTATGTTTTGGATACATGCTAATGGTTAGCAAGAGAGTAATGACATGATACTGTGAAGTTTTCCCAAAATCTTGGGATATCTAGATATATGTCGAGACCGATATAAGTGTGAAGTACTTGATGCAAGACTTCATTGAATGGGGTATAATTTAATAGCATGTCTTTCTTAAGGTAGTTTGTGACAATGAATCGATATTGATGACTCCCTAAATGTTGGGAGCGATCTTTGGTAATCCTGATGGTGAATTGAGGTTTATATTTCCTAAATGATAGATGCGATGCCGTAAGGTTTGTGAGGGGGAAAGTATGTTATGATTCTGAAACGCTCAGAGTGACCCCTTGGTAGTTGTGATGATGAGTAAATATCTGTACATCCTTGGAGGCTTGAGGTGATGTTCTAATGATTGTGAAATTGAATATATGTCATGATTTTTGAGTTTCTTGTGAATATGCCTGAATGATGGTAATAATGCATGAATGCTTGTGATGATTAAATGAATGATTATTCTTTACTTTTATGTTATCGAGTCCTGGGGGTATTTATACTCAAAAATAGAGTTGTTGTCTAGATCGCATATCAGTTTCTCGATAATTCCAACCAAGCCATGTTTTCAAAACTCAGTGAACTATAGAACTTTGTATCATCAGACAAGTGCAAAGCTTAATAAAGCTCAGTATCTCAATTATCTCTGTAATGTCTGTATCACTAGTAATTTAGCCTCAGACCTATACTCAGCCTAGTCCTAATGGAACTCAAGTGATTTAATTCAAATCTCAAAAATGATTCGAATAATGTAATCAAGCTATGTATCATCAGTCAGATACTGTGATTTGATATTATTTCTGTCAGATACAGAACTAAGTGATTTCAGCATATTTTAGCCATATCATTTGAGAAACATGATCATTTAAACTGATTCAGCTTTATTATGTTCATTCTAAGGATTTAGTGAGAGTCTTTCAGTTGGGAATAGAAACTAGCATGGAGCGAGGGAAGGGATGGTGATTCCTCCCATCAGAGAAAGAGGCCAAAGTCATTAGTAGCAATCTATGAACTCCAAAACTGCGTTGCTAGTGCAGGATACAGGTGTCCCCGTCAGTAGAGGCTGTCATCTTCATAGAGGTTGACTATTCTATTGCCTCAGGTCGACTTCCTGCGAGGGTCATCCCATCAGAGAGGCTTGACCCGAGAGTGAGTCTTTACCCGTGGCACAGTATTGATGCCCTTCTAGCTGGGGTTACAGGTTGGACCCCACCTGTGGTAGGTCGGGGCATGTCGGTTAAGTGACTAATTCCCACAGTTGCAGTTTCAGTATCAATCTTCAGAAGTCAAGACTGTGTGGTACAATTGTCTATCTCAGTAAGAAACTCAGATAGTTCCATTGATTCATGGACCATCCTGTCAGATAGGCCTAGCCTCATATACAGATGCTTACTATCATATTTAAAGATCTCCCATCAGAGAGGCTTGATCTCAATCTGAGATTATGCTGAATATTCTTATTATCATATTTAAAGATCTCCCATCAGATAGGCTTGGTCTCCTTCTTAGAACTTGTTGAGTATTTTTGTTGTAGGATTCGGATATAATCCTATTTTATTATCCTTGATAAAGCTTCTGAAGTTATCTATTAGAAAAGTTACTTCTCTAATTCTGTTGGTTAAAAGCGGTAAGCTCAGAACTAAGTATTTGATATAAGTATACTCAGATCCTCAGTTATCAGTAGTAGATAAGTCAGTGGTTTAGTATCTCAGTGATGGTAGTGAGTTTAGCTCGCAGTAAATCGGTATCCAAGGTCAAGTCTCTAGAGTTGTGATGATTATGAGTATGATTTATGCATTCTTATATATGTTCTTGTTTTTGTGCGGTATTCTCATGATCATTTAGGTTATGCATACTTTTCATGTACGAGCCCTTTCATTTAGCCTTACCCCATCTACATAGTCGGTACATTTTATGCTGACGCATTTGCGCTATGGTGTCTCATTTGACACCATAGGTTTAGAAGCATAGGACCCAGAGTATCATCAGCAGATCCATCCCAGTCAGCAGCAGTAACGGTGAGTCCTCTTCTTTTGAGGATGAGTTTCAGTTTCTTATTATTGTAATCAAAATCTTATTTACTTTCAGTTGACAAAGTTAGTTGGGGACCTATCCCATCAACTCCACAATTCAATCAAATTAGAGGCTTTTCAAACGAATGTATTGTATAATATTCAGTTTTATAATGTGAGTATTTATAGATGTGTTGAACCTTATGGCCAATTTCTTCCTTTATTCTAGATATTATACAGTGTACAGGTACAAATATCAGAAAAGGGTTAGCTTTTGGTCCTTCGGGGTCACAAGCACCGTGTGACATCTTGAGATGGGATCTCGGGGCATTATATCTATGTTGCAACTGTTTTTACTTTCTCAAAAGTCGCTGCTACAAGCTGCTTTGCTAGTACCCCTAGATAAGTTTATAGCAACATAATTTCTTGTGCTATTGAATCATCAGCTAATTTCTGGTCGCAGGAGGAACCAATGGCATACGTCCCATATCCCCTCTCAACCTACTAAGTTTGCCACCCTTGATTAGTAAGTAAGATCTAATCTAGCATCTCCGAAGCTCCCTCCCAGTGTATTCTCATAAAAGCTTTACCAAATATGGTGTCTGCCATGGCTTTGGAGCTTGGTCTTGGTAAAATATCTCTAATAAGATCATCCCTATTGTCCAATGTGTAGGCACCATACCCAACTTCTTCTTGAATCTGAACCATGCCTCGTACATAGATTCTGACTGCAACTGCCTAAAATTATACATCTCATTCTTAAGCTGCAGCATCTTAGATGTAGGAAACAACATGTTCAAGAATTGCCTGCGCAACTTACGCTACTTGTTCCATGTATTGATAAAACCTCTTGGAAGTTCCCGTAACCATAAAGATGATTCTCCTATAAGTGTTAAGGGGAACAACCTCAATTTAAGAACTTACTGATTCACCCTTAGATTTATGTATGAACTATAGATCCTAATGAAATTGGAAAGGTACAAATTTACGTTATCTATAGGTAGACCAAAAAATATACCCTTCATATTTAAGAGTTAGATCGTTGCACTCGTTATGTGAAACTTGATGCTTGGGGGTAAAGCAGGAAGAATAATTGCTCCAGTCTTTGTTGGCTCAGCATATCCCAAATCTTCTTCATCATCTATATTAGGTTGCATATACTGATATGCTAGGATCACTTGAACACGAGCACCTTTAGCTCTATTCTGATTTACACTGAGTGTTGGTCGGCGATCTATTTTTTGTCTCTACTCAGCTAGCTTTACCTCCTAAGATACACACTGAGCTTCTTCTGTTACCCTTCTCTCATTCTCATCTTGATCTAAAAGATTATTAGTTTGTCAATCAATAATATCCTGAACTCCTTCAGGAGGAGGGGAAGGTACGACATCACGAACCCCTTCAGGATTATCATCACTTTTTTGTTCCAATATCCTACTAGGTGTTTTTAGGATCCTCTTTGGATTTAGATTCACTAGGAGTTAGGGATTGCCTCTAAACTTTGTGCTAGGGATACATCGGTGTATGCCCAACTAACAACAAAAATAGAAAAAATAAAAACCCAAAAACTATAACTTTAATTCATAAATCAGCACCATATTCCTCGGCAACAACACTATAATTTTATGATGTCTAAGCTACACCTCCTTTTAGAAGGTGATACAGTCGCTTCCAAATATAGTAACCATACAAAGGTTTGGCCCGAATCCTAAGGTAATACATGGACTCATGGCTTTCAGTTGTTATAATTATCGAGAAAAAATAAAAAAGTAAATGGGGTTTTTGAATAGTATTATCAAACAAGTGGAAAATATAAACTTTGGTTGTAAGTAATCATAAGTGAACACTACGATTGTGTTCACCTGGTTTCTCAACTCTATAGGCTTATCATGCTTTGTTAAACCAACCTGATAGTTTTAGAAAAGATGCCTGGTTATGCAAAGTTTATAAAGGATGTGGTGACCAAGAAATGGATGGTGAGTTTTAAGCCCACTAATAATATGCACCACTGCAGTGCCATTCCTTTACGATCTTTAGTTTACAAAAAGGAGGATCCCAAAGCTTTCACTATTTCTTGTAATATTAGGTCTTTCAACTTTGCACAAGATTTTTGTGAATTTGGAGCTAGCAGTAATTTGATGCCGCTAGTTGTCTATAAGTAGTTAGGGTTGGGGTCTCCCGAGCCTACCTCTATAAGACTATTGATCATAGATCACATTCTGAAGAAGCCTATTGGCATATTGAATGATGTGGTTGTAAATATGGCTTCTTTTATATTCCCAACTGAATTTGTGATCCTAGATTGTGAGGTTGATTTTCAAGTCTCTATCATCTTGGGAAGACCTTTCCCAGCCATGTGTAGGGTATTGATTAACGTAGATATATGAAAGATGAAATTCATACTTATTGATGAACAAGTCACATTCAGTGTGTGCCAATCGATGAGGCAACAAATAGATATATGAGTAGTTTCTGTGATAGACATTTGGTGACGTCCAATATACACTTTCTCTTAGAAGGTGATACGGTCATTGCTAAATAAAGTAACCCAACAAAGGTTGGGTTAAATCCAAGGGTAATATATGGACTCACAACTTTCAGTTATTTTAATCAACAACCAAAACTGGGAAAGTAAATGGGGGGTTTTATATAGACATATCAAACAAGTGGTGAATATCAACTTTGATTGTAATCAGTTCTAACTAAACACTAGGATTGTGTTTACCCTAGCTTCTCAACTCTGTATGCTTATTGTTCTTTGTTGAAAAAACCTGATACCTTGCTTGTAGAATCAATAAGTTATGTACCATATACAGTCTTTTGGACGAGCAAAATGATTTCACCCTTTACTTTTTGAGTCTCAGGTTATTGCCTTACTAACCCTTATCTTGATCCCAATTAATTATTACCTATTGAGTTTCTAGTTGTTAGATGAAATCTAACCATCTTACTAAGATAAACCCTAGAAGCGTGGATCAATAGTTAAACTCCAAATTACTAGTATCTTAATCTTTTCTTAGTCACTACTCCTCTTTTGGAGTAAGTAGCAATAATCCAGACGGGATCCTAATGCGTGCACCCATTAAGAAAAATATTATATTGATGCTAAATCAATACATAAATGGGTATCGGTTTAGGACAAACGTAGCACTTCCCCTACTTTGTCAATTTGCTAGGGTTTCCACAACCCTAGCTATGGGTTTTTAGTCACACATGCTTGTGAAATAATCAACAACATTCATGATTGAAAGTATAGATGAAATCACAATAATAAGAAGTAGAAAACCCAAAATCATAACAACATTAATCAATTGAAGTCAATAAAAGAGAGTTCTATGATCAAAGTTGAATCTCAGAATCAAAATATGTATCTGAGTATCAAAAGTACATCCCTTCTACTAAAAACACATAATGGGTATTTATAGTACATGAGGAATCCCTAAAATCAATGTCTGAACAAATTAGGAGAAAAAAGAGTCTGTGGCCACTTATGGTCCCTACTTTTGCCTTTTCCTTGGGTGCAAGTAGCATTTACAACCTGCAAAGACGGCGCAAGTGGCGACCGCAAGTGCCAGACAAAATACTGTGTGATCATGAACAAGCCAAAAAGTGTCTTGAACATCCTCAATTGCTACAATAAGTAGCCAAAAACACCCTTTTCATCTTTTCATGACCTTAGCATCAAAAACCTAATTTCTTCCAAAACATACCCAAAATGCATCATATCTAACAAAACAACCTCAGAAATTTGCATATTTTTTCAGAAATTTGAATATTTTTTTAACATTTTATGCATTGAAGGTGCTATATTTATATATAGCATCAACATTGTAGAGTAAAATATATTAGTTTTACCCATTGATGAGAGTCTTGGTTTTGAGGCACTAGTAGTCGTGATCACTAATTTTGATAGTTAAGGTATTGATGAGTATGATAAGACGGTGAGTGCTCTTATCAATAGATATTCATACACTTGCACTAAATAATTTGGACCTTGATTATTAAAATAGAGAAACCCTTTCGACATAACCATCTATTGAGGAGCTACCGGTCTCAAAATTGAAGGCCGTCCCCTCTTATTTGCATTATGTATTCTTCGAGGCCAATAATACCTTGCCAATTATTATTGATTTAAATTTGTTAGATTCATAGGTTGTGGCCTTGATATTGGTATTATATAGGTTTTAAATGGTCTATTGGTTAGATAACATCTGTATTATCGGAATTCCACTTGAAATTTGGACTCACAAGATTGAGTTTGAACCAAAATGTGTACCTATCAATGAGCATCAATATTGATTGAACCAACTATTAATGAGGTGGTGAAGAAAGAGATCATTAAGTAGTTAGATGTAGGTTCTTTACCCTATTATTGATAGGAAATAGGTGATACTAGTTTAGTGAATGTGATACGCCCAAATTACAGCTATCGTTAGAAAGTGTAAGTGCTCGCTGTAAAATATAGAACCCAACTAGGTTAGGTGTCGAATATCATAGGGAATACTGTGTTTACCAAGTATTGTGGTTATTAGTATACTATTGATCGGAGGTTCCAGAATATAGAAGGCTTTTGATTTATCAATTAAATTCAAATGTTATTCAAAGAAAGTAATCCAACAGTAGGTTATATTACTAATAGTAATTCAATAAGAGAAGTGAAACTAGAGTTATGGTTACCAAGATGCTTAGGCAGCTAAGGTTGTGAACTACTGTGAACTCCGAAAGAACAATTCTTATTGCAAGAGTAATTGAATTCTATGGTTTACCCATTAGTTTCTCAACCTAAATGAGTAACTTATCTCTTAATTCTTTCAAACTTGCGGAACCTAGTATTAATTCAACTATAATCTCACATGGGTTGATCCAGTTAAGGCATCTACCCTCTATCAAATGGTTAAAGACTTTAGATTTATGTAAAATCTTTCTTTTCCAAACAAGCACTTTTCTATTTGAACAAGTGTTGTTCTTGGGCTCACTTTTCAAGTTTACAACCAAGAAAAGTCATTAAAGAGAACAAGAGTTTATGCAATATCAATTACTCGTGGGAATCTACTAGATTCACAATCCAAAATTAGATTTTCACATCAAGGCTCCCATAACCCTAGTTATGGGAGCTTAGCCACACATTTCCCCCAAGAAAGAGAAGAAACCATTGTGTTATTCATAAATTAATTTAAAGTTCACTTACAAAGAGTTACAATTGTTGTTCTTCAAGATTCAATAAAAAATATGATAAAGGAATCTAGATCCACAAATCTCCAATAAATCTTATAGAAAAACTATGTAACAATGTATTTTCAGTATGAAAAACCTAGTAAAAAGTTAAAAGATCGATAAAAGATCCCTAATAAATCCTAAGACTGGGTATTTATATGTTCTTAGGTAAAAATAATTTAAAACTCAAAATTATAAAAACCGCATCCAAAGTGACGACTAAAGTGGTGGTCCATCGAAAGTTTGACAGTTGACCAAATTAGTCATCGCTGATGGTCCTTGAAAGCCCAGTTCTGCTTGATTCTGATGGCCAAAGTGGTGGTCTATTGGAAGTCTAGTGATCCATCATATGGGCCATCACTGATGTTCCTGGAGAGCCTAGTTCTGCTTTAAACTGATGGCCAAAATGGTGGTCCATCGAAAGGCTGACGGTCCACCATATGGGCCGTCGCCGAGTCATCTGAAGACATGGGTTTTGTTAAGGCCTGACGGTTGAGTTGGTGGTCCATTGCAAGGCAGACAGTCCATCATTTTAACCATCAAAAGTCTATTTTTGCTTATTTTTGGAGTCTTTTACTGCAGCTGGCTCCTTACCTTGAAACACTAAAAATCAGCATTAAATGGAACCTTGGTTACTTGAAAACATACAATTTTCCCAAGAAAAAGATGAAAAATATTCTGTCAAAAACCGAAACATCAACACTCTCAACTTAAGATAATTGCTCTTCCTAAAGCAACTCAGTACCAAATTGCAAATGTGAACAATATAATGACAGACATTTACTACTGAACCACTTTTCACACAACCATTCACTTGTCATCCACATCATATGGTGCAATATGTAAAACTTCATAAACGGCATTATTTCAAATTCAATTCATCTACACAAATATAGATACAAGAATCTACAAAAATCAACCAAATTAAGTATTAATTACTCAGTTAGTCCTCACAGTCAAAGAGATCCACCACTCAATATATTTTGTGGATACAAACCACAACCCTCTTACTCATTAAAGAAGTTGCAAACATAGCACATGCACCTATAAGATTGCCTATATTATTCAATGCCTCTTTTTAGCTGAGTTCCAAGATCAAGAAGGTCTTTTCTAGGCTAGTAATGAGGTACCAGACTAGGCCAAGAAGGAATTTAGGACAAAAGTGACTAAAAATTACACTTCAACTCTCTTTGCCTACAAATTCTTCGTACAAAGCCATTGCTTTGCTAGCAGACTTATCTCTTTTTCTATCCATCCAAGCTTTACCATAATAACTCCCCCTTTCTCCTAATTTTCTCTCCTTTTTTATATACATACAAGCATCAGCCACCCTCAACGTAGGCTGATGCCATAAGTCGAGGTTCACATTATCTTAACTAGACCAGGGCCAAATCCTAAAATTCAAAGTCTAGATCAACTTTCCCTTAGGAAATTAAGAGACCTACAATAGCCACCCTTAACCTAGGTGTTTTGTCTAAGTTTAGGTACATATTGCCTATTACTAGGCCAGGGCCAGAGCTAGGAGTCAATAGCTGAAAGAGAGTTAACTAGTATGCTTGGTGATGAAAATAAAATTAACAAAGGCTCAAAGAAGGGTTCAAAAATGGAAAATTATTTTTTATGGGGTTAATTATTTTGGCTAAGTGGACTAAAAGCAGAAGGTGGCTTGCCATCACTTCTGATCCCATCAACTATAGATTAGCATCAATTGAACCAGGCAAGTTCTAGGTACTATACCATGTAAGAACTAATACAAATACTCCCACACACAGTGGCAACTGAGTCAAAGTCATTCTAATGCTCTTAAGATATGCTTCACATGTCATGCATATTTATAGATTAATGCCAATTATAGATTCACTAACAGTTGAACACAAATCCTAGGAGACAAAAGTAACAGTCAAATGGAAATAGTTATAGCTTGATGCCAACATCATACATCATCCATATTTATAACAAGATACTAACACAAATAACACTTTTATTTCATGGACCACATCAACAACACAACAAGACTTAAAAACAAGAGAAAAAAATACAAATTTGAAGTTAAAACTAGAAAATAAAAATACAAACTTAACATGATCGTAGATATGCCAATTCTCCTAGATAGCACATGGTAGGGTTAAGAATATCGGCAACACAACTCACCATGATACAAGTACACCATCCCTGCATAAAAACATATGCATTGTCCTCAAAGCATAAATGAAAGTACAAAGGAATGGGTATACTTGTTTTGCTTCTTATTCATCTGAGGCATCTGCAAAGTATGGTGAGGAACCTATGTCCTCACCTAGTGCAATGTTGGCCCCTATGCTGGTAGGGTTACTCAAAACCTTACCCTCCTAGATCGGACAAATCATCTCTTCAAATAATGCTAAACTTTTCCCTTTGCTTGGGCAGTACTAGTAGATACTCCAGCTGCTTCATCTTTATTTTTCTTATTTCTCTTTCCTTTATCTTTCTTTGATTTCTTTCAAGCTCTCTTTAGAGCAAGCTGTTCCTATTCCACCGGTGTCATTTTTGCTCTCTTTTTCCACTTTTTAGCTCGCCTTGCAGCTCGTTCATCCATGTGTTACTTTTCTTTGCGTTTCATAGGTCTTCCTATCAGGTCCAAAATACCCTCATCATTATCACTTTCCACTAAGGCTGGATCAAAAATAGTTTGTTGTGGTAACCTTCCCTTTAACTCCGCTATATTGGCCTTTGCCTGCTCAAATACTACCATGAGCTTTGTAAGATTAGGGAGGGATAGTACATCTAGCCTTTTGTTGATGTAGTTCTCTATGCTTTCATCCTAGCTTAAATAGTCTGGAATGGATAGATTGCCTCAGCTACAATTTCATCAACAAAAGGCTTAAATTTTGACACTCATTTATCTAACTGTCTCTGAAACCTCTTTTGCAGCTTTGCTGATTTTCCAAAATTTTCTTGTGTTAACCTATATTCGGCAAAGTCTGCTCCTCCCATAGATTGTGTAGAACCCAACCCTATAGAAGTACCTGGATGTACATATTCTGGTGGCACATAAGTGGTAATGGGCAACGGCATACCTACGGGAATTTCTGTAGCATCAGGAGCTGGTGCAGATTGATTCTAGTAAACTAGAGGCTTGGTGACACGTATCTCAATATTTGAGTAGTATTTTGACTTCTCAATGTCCTATATATGTGTAGTCAAGATTTCATTATCAACTCCACAAATTAGTGGCACACTGTCCTATTTGCAGAACTCATTGATTAAGCATGGGAATGACAATGCACTACTTGTTTTATATGCCCTTACAAATATCACATCCACAATAATCTAGCCAAAGTCAACTTGCAACCCTGAAACTAAACTTGCCACCAATACGACTCTGTTTTTATCCAATTTCCATCACCTTTTATTGGCATCAGCCTTAAGCGAACAATACCCCATCAGAAATTAGCCTTGAAGCTAATGGAATATTTTGCAATACGCTCCCATGGATTAGTCAACCAAGAGAGGTTGCCATCATCAGTCAATAACAAAGCCACCCAAGGCCTTAGATTAGATACAGTCCTCAACGTATACTCAAGATCAGGTATAGCAAGTGGAGCCTTGTACTCTGGCCCAAGTATCATCCTATTAATTGTTCGGGCTGAGATATCGAGTGACTCCTCGAAAAGGTACAAAATCTATGTTTGGCATACATGCAACTGATGTCCCCTTCGGAAAGTTCCTTTCTATTTTTTCAAGATAATTGGCAAAGAATTCTCTTACCTAATTCAGTTGATACACTCTTGGTGGCCTGCACATCCATGATAGTTCATACTTTTTGAAACAGTTTTCCAACTCAAGATACTCATGTAGATCTGTTGTCACAATCTGATGTTCCTTCGCAAATGGTCTTTTTATCCCTCTTACTATAGGTGTCAATCCGTCATAGAATTTCTTTCATGCTCCCTCTATCTGCTATCTAATCATCTCTCGAACTTGAGGATCCTTACGCTTGATAACGTTGGCATCCTCAGGTTCAGTATCCATATCAGTTGCTTCTATTTGTTTTGTCACATTAGCAACCTCAGTTTCACCCACAGTAGGTGTGGGTTAAGATATAGCAACCGTTTTCTCATCTGGGATCGAGCTGGTATTGCTTGTAATATTGTCTCTCTCCTCTTCAGACTGGGAAAGTATTAGAGGTTCCCTTTTCTATTGCTTGGTGTTGTACACAGGTGCAGGTTTGCCTCTACCTCTTTGGGATCTCCCTACTCTATTTAGTGGTAGCTTACGAGCCATATTTCCTGAAACAGAGGTAAGGAATTAGTTTATAATGCAAAAAAAGCCTAACTAGTGAAAACTTATACTTGACGGCCACACTGGTGGTCCTCGAGTAACTGGTGGTCAACCAGGTGGGTTACCAGGTCTTATCCAGAAGACCTGAAAGTTTAGAGAGTTGCGAAGGTCTATATGGTGGTCCGTTGCAAAGCTGAAGGTCCACCACTTTGTCTATTGCATCTTAACAAGTGGGTGTCATTTTCTGGGGTTCTTGCAATGGTCCATTTGGTGGTCCATCTCAAAGTTGATGGTTCACTATTTCAATCATCGCACCCCTTTTTTTAGATTCAAGATTCAATTTGGCATTTTTTCGAAAATTTAGCATGCAATCCAAATTGTTTAGCAAAAATTGACACCAACTTCCCATTTATGCACACAAATCCACACTTTTGAGCATACGGGTTACTCAGACTTTACCCACATAGAGTATATTATTATTTCGGACTCAAAATAAGTTAAAGCAAAAGAAGAAAACAATATGAACTTTTATCAAATAACCAATTATTCATTTCATGTTGTATCTGTTCAAAAAAAACATGGAGGTACTCATACCTTGATTTTGCAGAAGTTACTCTTGTACTTACTTTCAAATATTGAAAACAAACTTAACTTAAAACTCTATAATTTCTTTCAAGAATGTTTGAGATGAAGATAAGAAAAAGAGGTGGTCTCTTAAATAGGGAAAAAGGGAGTAGATAGAGAGTCCTAGGAAGAGCAAATGCCTTCAGATGCTTTGAATCTAGAGGAATTTGTTCAGTTGAAGAAGTTGAAAAGGGTACAACGTATGTAATGACTCTTTTACCCCTTTAAAATCAATTGGGCCAAATATGGGTCACTTAAATAAAGAATAATTTTTAACCTAACCTGACCCAGTGCTAGGGTAACAACAATGGCTACTACCACGGTCCGTAAAAAATGTGATGGACCACCATTTAGGCCGTCGCTCCTTACCAGAACATGGTCACTTTAGTTTCATTTCTATGATCCAAGTGACGGTCCACCAAATTTCTGACGGTCCACCACTTTGGCCGTCGCACGTTACTAGAATATGGTCACCTCAGTTTAATTTTGATGGTCCAAGTGACGGTCTACCCAATTTTTGATTGTCCACCACTTTGGCCGTCGTACCTTACTAGAACCTAGGAAACTCAGCTTGATTTTGATGGTCAGTGTGGTGGTCCACTAATTTAGTGACGGTCCACCACTTTGGCCATCAATTTTTTCCAGCGAATGAATTTTTTAGCTTCTTTGCAATGGTTGAAATGGTGGTCCATCAGGTGACTGGTGGTCTACCAATTTGGCCATCACTTTTGTTCCAGTAGCTCAGATTTTCCCCCTTTTTCCAATTGTATTGCTCCTTCTTTTTACTGCATTTTAAATCATAAACACTTCATAAAAATATCAAAAATACACTAGAACAATAAAATAATTTAACTAATGCTTTACAATAACACACTGTGGATTACTTCCCACTAGCGCCTGATTTATCGCCGCAGCAAGACTCAGTTATCTCAAATACTCAGAGTTCATCGAGATAGACAGTATCAATACTTCTTATCGAGTCCATTAGACCAATATACAGTTTCACACACTGCCCGTTTACCTTGAAGACACTTTCATCTTCATTTTCAAGTTCCACTACTCCAAATGAGCAGACTTGACTCACTTTAAATGGGCCAAACCATTTGGATTTAAGCTTACCTAGAAACATTTTGAGTCATGAGTTGAACAGAAACACCAAGTCACCTATCTAGAAATCCCGCTTTTCAATCCTGTGGTTGTGGTACTTATTTATTCTTTTCTTGTATAGATCAGCCCGATCCCAAGCTCTAAGATGGAACTCGTCCATCTTATTCAGCTACCCTAGACTCATATTTGCTGCCTTATTCCGATTCAAGTTAAGCCACTTCAGTTCCCACAATGCTTTATGCTCTAGCTCAATTGTCAAATAACAAGACTTGCTATAAACCAATTGGTATGGCGACATGACAATAGGTGTCTTGAAAGCCATTTGATATGCCCATAAGGCATCGTCCAGATTCCTAGACCAATCCTTTATGCTAGCATTTACAGTCTTGGCAAGGATAGCTTTGATTTCCCGATTAGATATTTCTACCTGCCCACTGGTTTATGGGTGGTATGGTGTAGCCACTTTATGCTGCTTAACTCCGTATTTTGCCAAGGTAGCTCTGAAAATCTTATTGCAAAATTATGGTCCTCCATCGCTGATGATGGTATGTGGTACCCTGAAGTAAGAGAAGATGTTTTTCCTTAAGAATGCAATAACTTTCTTCCCATTATTATCTTCCATAGCCACTTCCTCAATCTATTTTGACACGGTCAATAGCCACTAATATATACTTCATCCCAAATGAGCTCACAAAGGGCACCATAAAATCAATGCCCTAGACATCGCATAATTCTACCTCCAGCATTTTAGACATTGGCATCTCATGGTTCTTCGAGATGGACCCTTACCTTTGACATTGGTCACACCTCTTCACAAACTCATAGGTATCTTTGAACAAAGAGGGCTCCTTGTAGTCCAATCACCTGCATGGTGACCTCCAACTGGGGAAGCATGACTCACTTCCAGTATACGCAACATATCTACTTCTGGGATGCACTATCTAACAATACTATCTGCACATCGCTAAAAAAGATATGGCTCATCCCAAAAGTAATGGGTCACATCATGGAGAATATTTTTTCTTTAATGAGAGGAAAGATTCTATGGTATCACCTCGCTCACCATATAATTTTCAAAATCAGCATACCAAGGTATTTTCTCCATAACAGCAGCCAAGATTTTTTCATCTGGAAATGCATCATTGATCTCAAATTCATCTTTAACTACTTGTTCACTTTATAGCCTAGACAGATGGTCCACAACATGGTTTTCACTACCCTTTCTATATTTGACTTCAAATTCAAATTCTTAAAGTAGCAGCACCCATCTAATCAATCTTGGTTTTGCATCCTTTTTCACCATCAAATATCTTAAGGCTGCATGGTCATTGTGGACCACCACTTTGGTTCCTAGTAAAATAAGCCCGAAACTTCTCAAAAGCATAGACTACTATAAGATGTTTCTGTTCTATGACACTATCATTCTTTTGATCTCCATTCAGTACTTTGCTGGCATAATAGATTGGATGAAACAATTTGTCTTTCTTTTTTCCCAGCATAGCTCTAAAGGCAACACCACTTGCATCACATATGATCTCAAATAGTTTTGACCAGTCCGGTGCAACAATAATAGGAGCATCAAAAAGCTTCCCTTTAAGGCATTCAAATGCCTTCAAGAAATCCTCATCAAAGGAAAATTTTACTTCCTTCTCCAAAAGATTGCAAAGGGGGTTTGCAATATTTTAGAAGTCCTTTATAAACGTCCAATAAAAGCCAGTATGACCAAGGAAACTATGCACCACCTTTACTAAAATAGGAGGTGGAAGCTTCTTTATAATCTCAACTTTAGCTCAATCAACTTCAATCCCCTTTGCTGAAATTTTTTGTCCGAGAACAATGCCCTCCTTCACTATGAAGTGGCATTTCTCCCAATTATGCACAAGATTGAACTCCTCACACCGCTTCAAGGCCCTACTCATATTTACCAAACACAGCTCAAATGAATCTCCTACCACAGAAATATCATCCATAAATACCTCCAATGTGTCTTAAACCACATGTGATAAAATAGACATCATGCACCAGTGAAAGGTAGTTACATAATACAATCGGCATCTGCTTAAATGCGAAAGTACCATATGGGCAGGTGAATGTCATTTTCTCCTAATCCTCTGAGGCTATAAAAATCTTAATGTAACCAGAATAACCATCCAAGAAACAATACCAACCTCTTCCTGCCAACAGATCAAGCATCTAATCCATGAGAGGCATTGGGAAGTGGTTCTTCAATGTCCATGAGTTGAGTTTTCTATAATCAATACACACCCTCCATATAGTAACAAGTCTGAGTGGAATCAACTCGTTCTTATTGTTAGCCACCACTATCATGCCATTTTTTTAGGCACGTACTGAATAGGAGTTACTCACTTACTATCTGAGATGTTGTATACCACTCCTGCATCTAGCCACTTGATGATTTCTTTCTTCACGACCTCTTACAAAGGTGGGTTTAGATGACGCTGATGCGCAATAGTCGGGACACAGCCCTCCTCTAGATAGATTTTATGTGTACATATACCAAGAGTACTGCCGATAATGTCTGCAATCATTCAACCAATAGACCTCTTATATCTCTTAAGAATAGAGATGAGGGATTCCACCTATTGATCACCTAAGTCAACCGCAATAATAACAGGTAGTGTATTCCAGCTTCCCAATAACATATACCTCAAATGACCAGGCCACTTTTTCAACTCCAAAGTAGGTAGCTCTTTAATAGACGGCTTGGCTGGTGGGCTCGAGCAATTTTTCAAGTTCAAATCTAGCTTCTTGGGTGCATAATAATAAGACCCCATGCCTGTCAAGGCACACATAGTCTCCTCATAATCTTCAATACTGTCTTTATCAAAATTCATTCATGCAGCAGCTAAAGTCTCCACAACAAATTTTTCCTCTATAGGTACTTCTTACTCCTTCTCATAATAAACATCCACAATAGAAAATATACTCTTATCTTAATGCTATTTCATGGAATGGCATACATCGAATCAAACTACTTCATTATTCAGCCTGAATAGTAGCTCATTTTCCTTTAGATAAATAAGTACACTCCCAGTTGTAAGAAAAGGTATACCCAAGATTATGGGCACCTCAAAGTCCACCTCACAATTGAGAATGACAAAATTATCTTGAAATATAAAACTAGCCACCTTAGCTAATAGTCATATAGAATCCCTATGGGCTGCTTCATAGACTTGTCTACCATAACTAATCTCATGTTCATGGGAGCAGTATCCCCCAAACCCAGTTTCTTATACACAAAATGTGGCATAAAGTTTATATTAGCTCCCAAGTCACACAGAGCTTTTGAGAAATTTAGAAGCTTAATAGTGCACAAAATAGTAAATGCTCCTGGGTCTGCCTTCTTCTTCACCAAATAGCACCATAATAATAAAGATTATCCACCATCTTAAAGGTCTTTTATGAACTTTTCATACCAGAGCATTTTCTGTAAGTCCTCCACCAATGGAAAGTTGATTATCAAATGGTTAAACATGGCCATAAACTTTTTGAACTTTGCATTGTTGGCCTTCTTTTTCAACAGATGAGGAAAGAGAGGAGGTTGTTTTGGGAGCATAGTAACCACTACTTTGGTCTCTTTTCCCTTGCTATTCTCCAACTCCTCACCCTGCTGATGGTTGGATGGTGTATTATCAATAACTTCATCCAGTTTTGCAGACTCCACTGGATAACTTTCTTCATGCTTAATATCCTCTTCCATCACAGCTTTTCCCACAAATAGGCATAGTAATACCTTACCACTCTATGTGGTAATTTCCATGCAGGAGCCATAATTTTGAGGGTTTTGAACTGTATCACTTGACAAAGTTCCACTTTTTCTCTGATTCAATGCTGCTGAGATTTGGCTTATTTGCTGCTCCAACTATTTGATAGAAGTAGAGTATGAGTTTACCAACTAACTTATGGAAGACAAACACTCTTCATAGTAGTCACCCCTGAGTTAGTAGTCTCAATTCCCTTTAATAATTTCTCCATCATGTCCTTTAGAGGTATCTTGCCAGATCTAGTTGCAACATTGTCTCTACTTCCAAGAGGTACATATAGTCCACTCCTATCAATTTTTCTCTTCTAGTTCCCTTGATCTCTATCCTTGTAACCAGCTTTGTCATAATAGTTATGACCTTGATTTCTTTGGCTATTACCTCAGAAACCCCTTTGATTATTTAAATAGTTTGCCTTTTCTTCTAAATTAGAGTCAGCTATTCCCTAGGATGCAATAGATTTTACCTTCTTTATTTTTCTAGATAATAGATGCTTAGTCAGCAAATCCATATGTGTCTTTAAATATGCCTTGTCTTGGTCACGTTCTTCCTCCGTCTTGCGTTACTCTGCAGTTATACTATCAGACACGTAGGGCTTGCTACCACAGAATCCCTGGTATACTAAGCTCTACTCTGTTTGGTTATTCAATTAGGCATCTCTGAACCCTCTGGAAAAGTGAGGTTAATAAATGACCCTTCTACAGTATTATCCATAATTGGCTTTGCAATAGAGTTCAAAGCCCAATAAAGAGTCTCTATCAAATAAATATACATTATGTTATGGTTCGAGCATTGCATCAGCTTCTTTTTAAACCTCTCCCAAGCCTCATGTAGAGCTTTAATAGGTAGCTATCGGAAGTTGCTGATTTTATCCCTCAACTATACTTTCCTAGAAGGTGGAAAGAACCTTTCTAAGAAAACCTCTTTCAACTTTCTCCAGTTGGTTATAGAGTCGGGAGTTAATTTATTTAGCCATAGTGTCACCTCTCCAAATAGAGACAATGGAAATAAACGTAGGTGGATAGAATTTTGACCCACTCCTGGATTATCAAAAGACTTGCAAATAGTGACAAAGATCACTAAATACATGTTTGGATCATCTCCTGGAAGACCACCGAACAATCCCTTAAGATGATAGAGTTGAATCATCGTACTGGTAATATCAAATTTAGCTCCTGGTAATAATGGTGCACCTTATCTCCGTGTACTTGGTATACATAATAACTATCCTACATAGAAGAGAAAAACAAACAAAAGTAAAATTTTGGAAACTTTAACAAAGGTCAAGTAACAAACACAAACTTAATTGAAAACCGTATTCCCCAGCAATGGCATCAAATTTGATATGCGCAAATTACAACTCTTGTTAGAAAGTGTAAGCGGTCTCTGTAAAATATAGAACCCAATTGGGTTGGGTGTCAAATCCCATAGGGAATACTGTGTTCACCAAGTATTATATCTGTTACTAGACTGTTGATCGAAGGTTCCAGAATAGAGGGGGGTTTTGATTTATCAATTAAATTCAAATGTTTGTCACAGAAAGTAATCCAACTGTAGGTTATATTGCTAATAGTAATTCCATAAGAAAAGTCAAACTAGAGTTTTAGTTACCAAGATGCATAGGCAGCTAGGGTTGTGAACTATTATGAACTCCCAATGAACAATTCTTACTGCAAGATTAATTGAATTCTATGGTTTACCCATTAATTTCTCAACATAAATGAGTAACTTATCCCTTAATTCTTTCAAACTTAAGGAACCTAGTATTAATTCAACTATAATCTCAGAATGCTTGATCTGGTTAAGGTATCTACCTTCTATCCAATGGTTAAAGCCTTTAGATTTATGTAAACACTTTCTTTTCCCACCAAGCACTTTTCTATTTGAACAAGTGTTATTCTTAGGTTCACTTTTCAAGTTTGCAATGAAGAAAAGTCATTAAAGTGAAGAAGATTTTATGCAATATTAATTAATCATGGAAATCTACTAGATTCACAACCCAAAATTAGTTTTTCATATGAAGGCTCCCATAACCCTAGTTATAGGAGCTTATCCACATATTTCCACCCAATAAAGAGAAGAAACCATTGTGTTATTCATAAATAAATTCAAAGTTTACTTACAAAAAGTTACAATTGTTGTTCTTTAAGCTTAAATTGAAAATATGGTAAAGGAATCTAGATCTACAAATCTCCAATGAATCTTAGTGAAAAACTATGTAATAATGTATTTTCAGTGTGGAAAGCTTAGTAAAAATATAAGAGATGGATAAAAGATCTCTAATAAAACCTAAGACTAGGTATTTATATGTTCCCAGGTAAAAAGAATTTAAAATTCAAAATTATACAATTTGCATCCAAAGTGATGGCTAAAGTTGTGGTCCGTCGGAAGTCCGACAGTTCACCAAATTAGTCATTGCTGATTGTCCTTTAAAGCCCAGTTCTGCTTAAGCCTAACAAGCAAAGTGGTGGTCCATTAAAAATTTGGCAGTCCATAATATGGGCCATTGTTGATGGTCTTGGAGAGCCTAATTCTGCTTAAAACTGACAACCAAAATGGTAGTCCGTCGAAAGACTAATGGTTCATCATATGGGCCATCGCTAAGTCATATGAGGACATGGGTTCTATTAAGGCCTAACGATTGAGTTGGTGGTCCATTGCAAGACTGACAATCCACCATATAAGCCGTCGCTGAGTGTTTTAGGATTCCTTGTTCTGTATAATACTGACGGTTGAACAGGTGGTTCATTGCAAGACTGGTGGTCCATAATTTTGACCATTAGAAGTCTTTTTTTGCTAATTTTCTGAGTCTTAACCTGAAGCTAGCTCTTTACCCTAAAACACTAAAAACCAGTAAGAAATGCAACCTTAGTTGCTTGAAAATATACAGTTTTTCTAAGAAAAAGATGAAAAATATTCTGTCAATAATTGGATCATCAGAATGCCAAAGAAGGGTATGGTATCACTGTGGTTCCTAATAGAAAAATGAGTTAGTTCCTATGATTCCAATCATGGGTTGGGGAGTTTGTATGGATTATCGAAAGCTGAACACTTGGACTCAAAAGAATCACTTTTCTATTCCATTCATGGACTAGATGCTAGGATGCTTATGAGAGGATGCTATTGTTTTCTTGATGTTGCATTCAGGTTATAATTAGATTTCTATTACTCCCAATGACCAAGAGAAAATCATTGTGGAAGTTGTTAGAAAAGGAGCTGAAGTTTGTTTATGATGATGCTTGTGTCAAGGATTTTGAATGCGTAAAAGAGAGGTTGATCTCAACTCCTATTATTGTGTCTCTGGATTGGAACCTTCTATTTGAAGTGATGTGTGATGATAGTGGTGTGGCCCTAGGAGAATACTTAGGCTAAAGAAGTGAGAAGATACTTCATCCCATTTATTATACCAGCAAAGCACTCAACCCCGCTTGAAAGATTACATAGTTACTGAATAAAAATACTTTTTGTAGTGTTTTCTTTTGAAAAAAATTGGTCCTACTTGATTGCTACCGAATTCATTGGGCACACTGATCATGCTGCTCTAACATACCTTATGTTGAAGAAGGATGCTAAGCCTAGATTGATTCAATGGGTACTATTGCTATACGAATTTGACTTTGAGGTAAATGACTGGAAGGGCACAAAAAATTAGGTTACAGACTATCTATCACACTTAGAAGAGGAGGCAATGCTTAAGTTAGGGGATGAGTTTGAAATTGATGATATATTTTCAAATGAACACACTTTGGCAACATCATAAGACTTAATCCTTGGTTTGTGATTTTGCCAATTATTTGGAAAGTGACCTCTTCCTAGTAGGCATGTCCTTGCAGCAATGAAAATGATTTCTTCATGAGGTACAAATGTTCATTTGGTATAATCCATACTTATTTCAATTGTGTGCTGATGGTATGATTCAAAGGTGTATACTCACAGTCAAGATGATGATTGTTTTGAAGGCTTGTCATGTGTGTCCAGTTCGGGGTCACCGTAGAGGAACTCACACCACCCATAAGATTCTGTAATGTGATTATTATTGGACAACTATTTATAAGGATGCACAAGACTATTATTGGGACTGTGACAATGCCAAAGGTAGGTCAATATCTCACAAAAGCACAAGCTCCCTATGATGCCCATTCTTGAGCTTGAGTTGTTTGATGTGTGGGGTATTGAATTTATAGGTCCATTCAAGTGTTCACATGGGATAAAGTACATCTTGGTGGTAGTCAAATATGTGTCCAAGTGGGTGGAAGCTATTGTGTTTCATAACTATAAAGGTCAGAGTGTCACGATGTTTTTGAAGAAAATAGTTTGTCTCAATTCGATACTCTATGATCTACCGTCAGTGATGGTGGGTCAGATTTTTGTAATCATCTATATAAAGCCTTACTTAATAAATATGGTGTAAATCATAAGGTGGAAACACCGTACCATCTGCATACAAGTGGGCAAGTTGAGGTCTCCACCTGAGAGATAAAGTCTATTTTGTCAAAGACTGTGAATGCCAATCGGACTGATTGGTCAAGAAACTTAGATGATGCACTTTGGGACTACAGACAGCTTACAAGAACCCCATAGGTGCCTCTCTTTATCACCATGTGTATGAAAAGGCATTTCACTTGTTGGTTGAACTTGAACATAAGGAACTATAGGTGTTGAAGAAGCTAAATTTAAAGTGGAGTGATGCCATACCCGTGAGATTGGAAAAAAAGAATGAGATGGATGAGTTTTGTCTCTATGCTTATGAGAGTTCAACCTTGTATAAAGAGAATATGAAATTGTACCATGTCAAAAGAATTGAGAGAAGAGAATTCCAACCTGGTGATTTTGTTTTTTTGTATTATTTGAGACTTCTCTTGTTTTCTGGAAAGTTAAAGTATAGGTTCTAGACCATTCACCATTGTAAGAGTATACTCCCATATAAGGTGATTTAGTTACAGAGAGATAGGGATACCCCATTCAAGGTGAATGACCATCGTGTTAAATATTATATGGGAAGTATGGAAGAATTGGAAGTGTCTAAGAAAGTTAGCCTTGACAAAGTCTAAGTAGACGAGGGAGATGGGTTGTGCCACGATGTTAAATCAGGAACTTCATAGGAGGCAACCCAAAGGCTTGTTGTTGAAGTTTGAGTGCCCAACATAGCCACATAGTGCCATGATATTAAACCAAGTGCTTGGAAGGCAACCTAATGTTTTAGAGTTCATTTTGTATTATTTTGTAGGATAGGAAACATAGGAAAGAACTGGAGTATGATAAAATTGCTAAAATTTAGACAAGTCTAGGTAAGTGGAGGAAATTTCTACTCACGGATCGTGAGTCCAAACAACAAATCATAAGTGAGTCATGGTAATCAAACATTAATAAGCATGTCTCTAATATCCACAAACAACTACAACCCATGAGTTATGGGTACAAAATGAGTTGTAGGTGGTGTCGTAGGAATCATAGAAATATGGTTAATGGTTGTAAAACCTTGACTCATGACTCCAACCCATGAGTTGTAGGTCCAACCCATGATTTGTGGATGATGCTGAAGAAATTAGAAAAGAAATATGCTTATGAAATTAAAAATCCATTGGACTCTGCGACCCTACCCGAATAGACAGTTTCTTTAAATTAAAACTCTAAACCCAATTCACCTCCCAAAATTCATATGTCCCATTAAAATTAAATCTCTTCTTTTTCCATATTACCTTTAAATAACCCTACTTCAAATCAACATCCCTGCATATATTAAAGATTTTGGCTTAGGCAAAATTAATTGTTCTTGCTTTTTCTCAAATTTTAATCTTGATATAATGTCTGTCATGGTTAAAATTTAGTGATGAAGTGATCTTGATTGTGGACACCCATGATCACACTTAAAATAGAATTTGCTTAACTTTCATGGTTCTTGAATTACTTGGAACCCAAAATTATGAAAATTAAATAGATGCATGTTGCTTTGAATTGAGTTGGTTAAAATTACAATATAAAAGGGAATTAAGGTCTTCTTTGGAATTGAAATATGAGAATTTTCTAGATTGGACCTACAAACCCAACCTACAACTATAAGTTAAACTTACAAGTAATGGGTTAGACTGGTAGGAATCAGACTTGAAGTCCTGAAGTTCATAGGCTTTCTCTGATTCTTATAAGGGCTAGTCACAACTCGTGACTTGAACCCACAAATCATGAGTTAAAATTATAGGTTGGTTTCTCAACCCGTGAATCTAGTTTGTGATTCGAGAGTACAACCTGTGAGTCGTGACCTGGACTCGTAGATTGGACCTAAAATTGTACATAATTTTTCTTTCTTTTTGTTGTCCCACTACTGTGATTCAATTATTGACAATCCTCATTAAAGGTACTGGGGTGGATCTCAAAAGATATGAAAGATCTCCCTCCAATCCATAAATATGACTTTCATCGAATACGACTTTTCATAGAATTCTATATATATCTATGAGATCGAGTATGGAATTTTGTTTACTCACTTTAAATTGAGTATTCATTTCCCTCACTTTCCTACTAGGATTAGAAATCTTGTATTTTACATATTTATATTATTGAGTCTACCGATGTGACACCAAAGAAGGGCGTACAATCTAGATTAAGAGATGAGTCTCCTGAGTGGAGTGGATCTATGGAGGAGTACTCCATTGATAGTTTTCCTTTGGTTCCATAATAGAACCAGCACCATATTTAGAGATATGCAGCAGCCATGGCTTATATTCAACTTAGTTCTCAGCCTGTACCACTGTTGGCATCATATTCCAGGCCCAAGCCTCACTAGCTCCTGTTGTCCATACCAACCTAGGATGAAAACTATACAGACATCACCACCACACACTCCTATCCCTTTCTAGTCTGATAAGGGAGAGGAAAAGTCTATTCCCAATGCCAGTGAGGAGGAGTCAACTGTCCCCCTATCCATAGATGGTGCAGAGTCTGCATTATTTATTGGAGATAGAGAGACAGATATACCCTGGTATAATAAGATTAGCATCAAAAGTCACTATTTTCCATATTCACCATACCTA